>NC_045435.1:182327866-182437650 GCF_002776525.5 Piliocolobus tephrosceles | reverse complement strand
AAAAAAAAAAAAAAAAAAAAAAAAAAAAGCTCCACCAGGATCAGAAAATTGCTTGGTCAGTGATTTATTTATCCATTTATTATTTCTTTTGTTTTTGTTTACCCACTCATTCAACAAATATTTATAGAATGTGGGCTCTGAAAGAGTGTCATCTTACTAGGCACTGGGTTTACTTTGGTGAATAAAATCCTCACTAGAACCAATAGTCTAGTGAGAAAGATAGATAATAAACAAGTACATAGATAATAAAACATTTAATAAATAGATTAATAAATATATCATATATGTAGAATTAAAAGTATATAGTTGTAAATTGGCTTAAGGACTATGAGGGAAATTAGAAGATGTAGCCAAAAAGGATCAGTAGACTCCTCCTGAGATTAGTCAAATACTCTAAGCACCTGGCAGAGATAGCTAATGCCTCTTTTTCACTATAGAGAGGATCTTGCTCTAGGGGAGCCCTTGAACCCAAGATAGTAACTCTCTAACATCTAGGCCAGCAAATCCGTGGCTTGTGGGATTTTTTACTGCCTCCTTACCCTTCCAGGCATTACCCGACAATCTCAGCACTCTTTCCCACAGAGCCTGCACTCTGATTTAGAATCCTTTTCAACACTGGGCTCTAGGTGGTGGATCTGAGTAGGCATGCAAGATAAAACCACTCTGTGTAACATAGCTTATTATTATTATTATTATTATTATTATTATTATTATTATTATTATTTTGAGACAGAGCTTTACTCTGTCACCCAGGCTGGAGTGCAGTGGCGCTTTCTGGGCTCACTGCAACATCTGCCTCCCAGGTTCAAGCAATTCTGCTGCCTCAGCCTCCTGAGTAGCTGGGATTACAGGTGTCTTTGTATTTTTAGTAGAGACAGGGTTTCACCATATTGGCCAGACTGGTCTCGAACTCCTGACCTCATGATCCGCCTGCCTCAGCCTCCCAAAGTGCTGGGATTTCAGGCATGAGCCACCGTGCCTGGCCGGTTTATTATTACTTTTTGAAAATGAGTGTTGATGCAGTTTTGAGGCTCTAGCTGGAGGCTGGTCAGTTCCCCTTCTTAAGCAGCTGATTAAGTCCCCACCACAACAACTCCCTGATGAGGGCTCTTATACTCTGGGTCACTCTGTACCACCCCTAATGTCCCACTCTAGAGCCAGGTACTAGATAATGAGGGGCATCCTCTGTGCCCTAGAACCTGTGAAAATTATTCAAATTAATCAATCTACAGGGAGCCCCTGGAAACGTGGCCTACCCCGCTGCCTGCCATACATAATCCGCCTACCGTAGCTCCAGCTTGCTGTTACCCTGACTTCCAGGGCAACCTTCTGTGTTGCCCTTAGTGGCAGCCCTTCACTCTCAACTGTGAGTTTCTTCTGAACCCTTTCTTACTTCAGTTCTCTTCTCTTGCCATGGTGTTGGTGTGTTGTGCGATGTCATCAAAGAAACAAATGAAAACGTTCTGCCAGCTGGCTAAATTTAGGGAGAGCCTTGCCATTGGTCCCAGAGGAATGGTGGCCTAATGCTTAAAATTCTCCTTTCCCCAGGTTAGACATTGGCTAATCCACGACTCTGCCCTCAGTTGTTTCACGTTTCTGTGGTGGTCAGGCCCTTTCCATGGAATAATTTCTTCATTCGGGTTATCACACTACAGGCACATTTGAGAAAAGTCCTTCTCTGGCCTGATAGTTATTCTCTTGTTTTTAGGAGACTTTACGTTCTTGATCCATTACATCTAGATTTTACAATTTAACTCTTTATTTCCAAATTCTTGGGACCGACTTGATGGGCCCCCAATTACTTAAAAGGTTCCTTTGCTTAATTCAGTCAGAGCATTGTACATTCAGGTAAAGGTTTTGCTTACATTGCAATCCACAATTGTATACCACGATGTAAAGTATAATGCAATTCATAAACAATTGAAGCATCAGTTTCCTTTAGTGAAGAGAGGTCAGAGCGCCACAGCTGGCCTTTTGCTTTTGTTTGCTCAGTAAAATTTGCCATAGGCCCAAAGGAAGATTTTCAAGTTGGTTATATAATGATTTACAGGAACTCTTGAAATGGTAAAAGGGCTGCAGGCTTGCAAGAATTAGAATAAAATAACAAAAGTAACTACAGAATTATGACTTACCGGTGAGCAGGATAGGGTTTAATTTCAAGTGTGTGTGTACTTGCACACATGTGTGTGAGAACTAATGGTTGCTTTCTGGGTTCATTCTCAGCAGTCCTTCTTTCTCTCTTATTTCTCTATTTTTCATATGGGTGTTGGAGCCATCTCTTCCACCACCAGGTAAACTGTCTGCAGGGACTCAGTGTACACAGACGGCATGAATGATATAAACTGAGCGTGGCCAGCTACATGGAACTATTCTGCAAGATCTTCCAGGGTGGGCTCTTGGAGGGAGGAGTGTGAGGTGTCCTGAGGCACCCGCTGCCCAGGCCAGCCTCTCTCCAATCCCCAAGTAGAGCACAAATTCCTACGAGAGGAGACATAACACCCTCCAGATGAGGACACTGCTTCCGAGAGAAACACTTTCTCCACTATCTGAGACAACCTGAGACCTCAGATTGGTCTTACTTTGGGAAGCACATGGTCAAAGCAGAATGCCCTAGGGCCTTTGCTTTCTGAATGTTTTACAATTCAAAGAAAATGAGTCTTGTCTCACTCCTCCATTTCTGCGCATTTATCCTAGGAAAACTATATGACATTCAAGTATTTTCTAAATGTTTATAAAATTTCAGGTATTGGGTGTGCATAGGGGGATACAAAAATGAAAAAATTATCTAAGCCTGTGTTTTCTTATCTGTAAGGTTAGGATGATAGCACTTACTCCATCAATATTTTTTGAGGACTAAATGACATAATGCTTGTAATGCATATTTAGATAAGCCCCCATTAGATGGTGGCTATCATTGTAAAATAGCTACTGCCCTCAAGATGTCGGCAATTTCAAAGGATAAAGACAGTAAACTATTTAAAGTAAGGGTCATTCCTGAGGGAGAAGCAGATGCTAGGGTGGTGGGGAGATGACAAACAAGCATAGAATTGATCCCAAAGAAAAATTCCAAATACATGTCTTTTTGAGGACTAGCTATCTCAATTATATTTATTTACTTATATATTATGCATGATAAATTATTGTGAGCTATATTTACTTTGCAAAGTTAAATCTTTTTTTTCTTTTTTTGAGACAGTCTCACTCTGTTGTCCAGGTTGGAGTGCAATGGTGCAATCATGGGTCACTGCAGCTCTACCTCTTGGGCTTGAGCAATCCTCCTGCCTCAGCCTCCCAAGTCTCTGGGACTACAGGTACATGACACCACTCCCAGCTAACTTTTAAAATTTTTTATAGGGTCTCACCATGTTGCCCAGGCTGGTCTCTAACTCTCGGCCTCAAATGATCCTCCTGCCTCAGCATCCCAAAATGTTGGGCTTACGGACATGAGCCACCATGCCTGGCCTCAAAGTTAAGTCTTTATCACTGTGGTTGATATACAGTAAGGCTTAAAATTGCTAATTTTCATGTAAACCTGTGTTTTTTCACTTGTAAATTAGAAGATTTATTCTAATCATTGCATTTTACGTTTATGTCTCATTAGGTTTTTGGCAGAGGTGGTTGGTTAATGAAATAGCCTTTGACTTCAGTGGCTTCAGACGCTAACATTTGGTGTGATTCAGAGCTATGGAAAACCTTCTCCCTCTTTTCATACTGTCCCTCTTCCCCTTCCTTGTCCACTCCACGAAGTGACCACAAAGGTGTATCAGGGCCCAGGGGCTGGATCTAGTATTCTATTACCCAGGTGGCTGATTGTAATGGAGATGTTGGCAGGGTTGAGCCTAGAGGGCGATGACAATGTTCACTAAATGTTGTCATGAACAGTTGCATTTTCATACAAGTAGGCAGGCTAAGAGAGATTTCACCATTTACAGGCAAGGTTTGAATCTATGACTAACTCCACTAAATCAAGCAGCCTCTTGCACCACCCATGCCATGTCAAAACTCATCAGAACTGCTCACTTTACTATATAGTTATTTTGAGCCTCTTTAATATTTCCTACGCTTTCTCATTCATTAGGGAAAAAGAACCTTAAATCAAGTTTATAGCAACCAGTCACTCAACAAAACTAGATACCCTTGAAAAACTAAGCTGAAGGGGGCAGAAAAAGGAGCCAGACAAATGGCTCCATTAATCTAAGATCTATGACTTAATTTTTCACCAGACTTATTTCCCAATTTACATTATCTTGGTCCAGAATCTTTTACAGTCTTGGCACATGGGTATGTAATAAGGAACTCCTGAATTTGCATTTTGATTTTGTCTTAAGCCTGATATCCACAAGACCGCCTGTACTTTCTCAAGTCCATAGACCAGCTCAGAGAAAAGCATTCAACTAAAGGGCAATTTGGAAGGAATTTGGTAAATGTTCTTGAACTGTCATGGATCACGCTCTCCAGAACCTAATTGAGAGAGGCATTTGAGTGAGAGGGAGGCTGCTAAACACATTAGTGACATTTGGGAATATCTGGGTTTCTTGACATAGTGCAGCATCAGAGCATAATATGCATCAGAGACTTTCCTCAAATAGCTTTAATTGCATTTTGATGTCCTGGTGACTGTGAAGATTATTTTTAAATCAAATTGGTGCATTAGAATTACATTTAGTTTTAATTAAGTTGATGCATTTGCCAAGCAGTAATGTACTTAGAGAATAGAAACGAGACACCAAGGGAGTCTTACTCTGTCTTACTCGGTCTTGAAACCTTGCAGGGTGAAGGACATTAGAACGTACACAAGTCACAGGTCAGAAAGCCAGTGCAGACCTGTGCACGGAACATTGACAGAACCGGGAAACCTCTGTTCCGGTTTCTGAGTCTGCTACTGGCCCACTGCATATCTTTGGATAAGTCACAGTTGTTCTCAGATACTGCAGATAATCAGAATCCAGGGGGATATTTAACCATACAGATTTCCAAGTAGGATTTGACTCTCTAGGCTTAGGTGAAGCCCAGGAATCTCTATTTTAATAATACTTTTTAGGAGATTCTTATAGCTTGTAACAAGTGACTTAATCATTCTAACTCAAGTTTTCTCCTTTTGTGAAATACTACTTGCTTGGGTAACCTCTGAGATTTATTAAAAGAACTCAAGAGGATGCTGGGAAAAATTATGAAAGACTTTGAAATGGGCAAAAAACATGACTGATCCGGAAGTCCTGTCTGGTACATCCTTTCAGATTACCTCCCCTTTGTCAATGCCTTTGAGCTATTTTACATCTCAAGCAAGTTGTAGAAAACTGATATTCATACGAGTTATTTTTGTCCACAGAAATGCAAGTGAATTTTGCCTGGTGGAATATAGTCAGTTATTACCCTTTATCCTGTGAATACTGAATGGTTTTGCATCTATTTATAAATTCCCGTCAGCATTCCTCATTGCCTATGTACATGCGATGTACTGAGTTCTCCTTTCAACCAGGTGGAACATCTTACTGGTTCTCTCATTAAGTAATGAGCCATGTAAAAATTCTGACATGTGTTCAATTTATATTGCATGAGAGTCATGTTTTTATCTCAAATTAAAAAAATATCCTTTAACAGAAGTGACTTCTCAGTAACATGCTCCATGGATCACAAACTTCCTGGTCTTAGCAACCATACTTAACAAACCTAATGCACTAGAAAGAAGTGATGTGAGTGGCCAAAAAGGGATAAAGTAAAATGTTGTCTACCCTTGCTGATTAAAATAGAATTGTCAGCTTTATCAGAGAGAAAACGTAGAACAATGAACCTAGGATGGAAAGTGTGGTGAAGGAGAAAGATCAGTGGACTGGGAGTCAACCTCCAAGGGTTCTAGTCCTAAGCTCCCATTTTCTACTTGTGAATTATTGCGCTTGGTTCTCCTACCTCACCTTCAGAAAGTGAAAAAAGAACCATACATTGTCTCACTGGAGTATGAACTAAACAGCCAAGTGTCCATTCACTAAGCATTACCAAGTTTTAAGGCAGTCTTTCAGGATCAAGACTGGAATTAATGTAGTTATCTAAATATGCTCCTGCCTCTGCCATGAATTCTCACCACCTCTTTTTGTGATGGGGCTTGCCTGTGCCCCTGATTTGGCACCTCTTAAAATAATCACCTGGTTCTGAAGTTTAACCCCATTATTCCCTTATGCTTTCCTCACTGGAGAGAGAGTGACTGCTCACTAACCAGGCTTCCCAGCCACCCATGACCCCTCTTCCTTCTGGAAGCCCAGCTTCTTTCATATCCCTTTGAGGCTGCTGTAAGTCACCTGGACCACCTCACACCCACAGCCCTGCACACTGGATTCTAACTTATGGTCTAGTCTTCTGTTGGCCCCCTGGCCCATGACTGCTTGAGCTCTTTGAGAACAGGGCCTATGAATGGTTCTCCCAGAAAAGAGCAGATGCTTGCTTACCATGTGACGAGACATGAATAGATGAAGTAAATCCTGGAAATAGCATGCAAGAGTTAAAATCACTTTTAACTCTTTTTAAAGTAGTGCTTTGAAAATACTCCAAAGAGATGAATTCAGGTCACCCCATCTCCAGAGATTCTGGCAAATACTAACCAATGAGAGAAATGGTTGCTTGCTTTCATTTAGACTTGCCCATGGAGAATCTGAGACTTGCTGCTTCCAGGAGTGGCCATTCATGAATCTAAATTTGCACTTGGAGTTACAAAAGAAGATAGGTTTTTCTTTGAAGCCCCTCAAATTTAGGTGTTCTGACATACATTGAAGTAGTAATTAATCTGCATTTCTTTTAGGATTTAACAATATTGAAAGAGCAGTTCCCTCTTTTCCTCTCTTGGCTTGTAGTCTTTTTTTTTTTTCCTTCTTTTTCCCACTCTCATGAAAAATGGCCATTATCATATAAATCTGTCTGAGGAGAACTAATAAAAATGAAAATGACTTAGATGTGGGAAGTCAAAATGAATTCTTTAGAACAGGCATTGTATGATTGCTAAAATATGCATTTAAACCTTTAAATCTTTTATTTACTCTCAATCCTTTGTTTCAGTGTCCCTTAGATGTTTTAGGAGTTTATGTTTACTTGAAGTCATTTATATCTGCTGATTATTTACATAAAATATCAACTCAGCAAGGTCATGAAAGTCATTGTTGACTGAAAAGTTTTTATCAGCTTAACAAAGGTGCCTTGGTGTGAATAGTAAGTGATGACTCCAAGACTCTGTTCTGCAGATTGCTGAGCCCAATAGCAGTGAGGATAATGGGACTGGTTACATTGTAAGTGTTGACGGCAGGATTTAATTTAATCAAAACTAAGTGTGGGTTATCAAGCTTTGGCTAACAACGTGTGTGTGCTTGCGTGTGTGTGAATGAATGTGTACTTGAATGTGTGTAAGTGTGTGTGTGTATGTTCATGTGTGTGTGTGTGACTGTGAGTGTGTGTGGGAGGTTATTTTGCAGGTATAAGTGTATCACACACACGTACATACCCACTTGGCCAGAAGGATGATGTGACACATGGTCTATGTTAATTCACAGAGCAGTATACGATAATAATGACAACAGTGCTGATTATAATAGGGTTCTCCAGTTTATATTCTGTTTTCGTTAATTAATTTAGATAGATAGAAAGGGTCTGGCTCTGTCATTCAGGCTGGAGTGCAGTGGTGTGTTTATAGCTCACTACAGCCTCAACCTCTTGGGCTCAAGTGATCCTTCTGCTTCAGCTTCCTGAAGAGCTAGGGCTACAGGTATGCACCACCATGCTTGGCTAATTTTTTATTTCTATTTTTGTAGAGATGGTGTCTTGCTTTGCTGCCCAGGCTGGTTTTGAACTCCTGGACTCAAGCAATCCTCCTGCCTTGGCCTCCCAAAATGCCAAGATTACAGGCATAAGCCACTGCACTTGGTCATGTATTTTTAGCAGCATTTAAGAGCTTTGTTCATGAATTAAACTGGCAGTCCATAACGTGTAATTTTCAGGACTCTTCAAAAAACTTGATAATAAGGGTAATTGGTGGAATCTGTGCAAGACTCTTAATTTCAGGAGATTATCTACTGTACCACCCTGCTATACCCTGATAGAAGAACCTGGGTAGCTCTTTAATGTTATCAGGCCTCAAATTGTCAGCAATGTTTGAGACCCCATGCATGATGGCATCACATCTTGGGTATCAGTGATAAAATTTCATATTATAGCTCATCATGTCAGCAACTGAAAAACCTGCTCCCAAGATAAGTATTGGATATCAGAGCTCCTTTTTGCTGGACCAGTTGGACAAGGTCTCATTGGGTCCGCTCAAAGGGAGAGCCTTTAACTGTCTTTTCTCTACTGCATATCCTTAGGGTGGTGTTAATGAGGTTGTTCTGAAGACTTGGAGAGAAAATACACTGTGAAAAGATGTAATTATGAAGAGAAGGTATGTAAAATCTACTGTGACCTCACTTTGTACTGGGCATGAAATTCCACATTTTATTTGTATTATCTTGTTTAATACTCAGTCTTCCTAGGAAGGAGAAAACGGAGTCTCTAAAAAATTAAACGGTTTGCTAAAATTGACACAGATAGTGTCAGAGTTGGAAACTAGACCCAGGCCTCTCTGACTGCCAGAAATTTCTCTTTTCTGCCTTGCCAGCTTGCTGTCCTGCTCTCTGCCCTTGATGGTGGAAAGGTAGAGAATTATCACGGTCTACATTACCTCCAGAGGTTTAGGTGGGAAACAGCAAATTAATTTATAAAGGAAGTTTATTTCTACTTTTTCATGGCAGTGTGAAAAAAATAAATAAAGGAAGTTTATTTTGCACTGGAACTGTAGCAAAGCAGACTGTATAAAGTCTCCGCCTTTATATGGGATTTGGAGACTAATGATGGGACCATTGCACTTCTAAGAAAAGCGTTCATTCACCTAAGAACAAGAGGGCAGCAACTAGCTCTTCCTCTTGTGAAAGGAAAATAAAATCTCAGGACTCTAAACTCACTATGTCAAAGGGAAAAAATGTTAAGCTTGGGATCTGAGTCACACAACAACTGCCTTCTTTTTTGTTCCTAAACAGATAGTTGCAAAGATGGAAGGCCACATATCTCCCCAGGTGGGCTCCCTGAAACTGCTCACAAGGAAATTCCTTGTGGACCCCAAACTCTTTACCCTAAAACAGAGTTCTGTTGAATCTCACCCAGACAGTATAAATTACCAGCTTTTCTTCACAGGAACAGGGCAAAGATAAGACTAGAAAGCATCCCTCCACCTACCTGAGACAAATCTGACTGCTTCCTCTACTCTGTGTTTATTGATATCTTATGTAAAATGCAGATTTACTGAACGCCAGACAGATGCATAATTGACTGTTCCTCTACCCACCTTTCACTTGTAACATGTGGATTCAGTGAGCATTAATCAAAGCTTCAGAAGAATGTGATCACGTATCTCACTACCTACCCTCCCTGCTTTTTTTCTTTCCTCCTTACCTTCCTGATGCCCTTTCTCCTTCAAATATTGAGGTCCTCAAAACCCTTTTTGGAAAAAGCACAAACCACTTATCCTACTGTAGCTTGCATCTCTTTTTCCCAGGCACATTCTCAACTTTGGCAAAATAAACCTTTAAATTGACTGAGAACTGTCTCAAACAGTTTATGGTTTATAGTCTCTGAGGTCCCCACCTCCTCTCAGCTGTGAGTGCTTCAGTAAAGGCTTAGCAGGGCTTCTTCCAAGTTGTCTTAAGCCTGTCGTTATTTGTGAATGGAACCACAGGCTACTTTTGGTCTCCCCCTTTACAATTTCTTCTTGATGAATAACATTTATCCTGGGTTCAGGCTCATCTCTTCCAGGAAACAGGTCCCTGACTAACCACTCTCAGCTTGGTTTGCTTCCTTATTTATGGTTTCCATTATATTATTATTATTATTATTATTATTATTATTATTATTATTATTATTATTGTTATTGAGACAGAGTCTTGCTCTGTTGCCCAGGCTGGCAGGCAGTGGTGTGATCTTGTCTCACTGCAATCTCCACCTCCCTGGTTCAAGCAATTCCCCTGCCTCAGCCTCCTGAGTAGCTGGAATTACAGGCACACACCACCATGCCCGGCTAATTTTTTGTGTTCTTAATAGAGACGGGGTGTCACCATGTTGGCCAGACTGGTCCTGAACTCCCGACCTCAGGCAATATGCCCGCCTCAGCCTCCTAAAGTGCTGGGATTACAGGCGTGAGCCACCGTGCCTGGCCTATAGTTTCCATTGTATTATCATAGACTTGATTTGCCCACTAAGTGTATATGCCAGGCATAGCATTAGTTCAGTTAATCTCCACAATACTCATTCATTCGTCAAATAATTATTATCTACTATACATCTACTATGTTTCAAGAATGAACTCATGCTCTAGGGATATGAGGGTTAGTAATTACAGACTTGTTCTCATGGAGTTTACAGGAGAGATAGAGATTAACCAAATAATTCCAGAAATATATAAATACAAGTAGAGATAAGTGTTTGAGAGAACTATGGCGTCATGAAAGAATATAACGGAAGAAGTAATCCAAAGTGGGGTAACAGGAAAGGCTGCAACAAGGAAATGAAATTTGACCTGAGATCTAGTGGATGAATCATAGTCAACTGGAAGAGTTTGCCTGTGTGTGTGTGAATGTGTGTGTTTGATAGTGGTGGGTAGGAGGATGGAGGGAGAAGCAGACTCTGCAGGGAGAAAAATCCTTTGGCAAGTGGGTGGTGTGGTCCTTTTGTGAAAAAAAAGAAGGCCAATGTAGATGGATCAGAGAGGTCACCATGGATGAGACTGTGGGTCCTGGAGTACCCATAAATATTCTAGATTTTACCCCAGGGCAATGGGAGGACATTGGACAGTTTTGAGCAAATATGTGTGTTTCGAGCAGACTTGGGAAGGCAGGCAAAGTGATTATCTCCTTCTACAAGTCAGGAAGCAGAGGCTGAGATGGTTAGGGTGACTTTTTCAGGATCCATGGGAGTTACACAGCTAGATAGTGGCTTGGCTAGGACTTAAACCCAGGTCAACTGATGCCCACACTTTTTATTCTTAAACATTCAGTGAATGCTCATATATTCTCTTTCTCTCTCTTCTCCCCTCCCCCCCTTTTGCTCCCTCTCTCCCTCCTTAATTCTGGAAAGGAAGCACCTACTTTTGAAATATAAAAAAGAACTGACTGGAATTAATATTAAGGTCCTACCATGTACCAGATATTGCTATTTTATTTAATCACATCGATCCTAGATCTAAGGGCAGTAAGGGCAGGCCTTATTATTCCTGTTTTCAAGATGAGAAAACAGGTTCAGAAAGTTAGTTAGTAAGCCCTATTGTTAGAAAGTAGAGAAGGGATGTGAATCATTCTGTATGACTTCAAAGATGAGATGAAGCCCAGAACACTGTACTGTTACCTTAGTGCACTATCACCCATCGTGGACAGGAAGGGAGAGGAAGACTGAAAACACAGAGAGCAGGAAGCTCTTTTACAACAGTCCAGGTGAGAGATGAAGGTGGGGAGAGATACAGTTGATTTTAGGCAAAGAGAAGAGTAGGAATTGAGCATCAAATACATTTTGGGCAAAAGTAGAGCGAGGCCTCTCCCTGGCTGACTTGAGGCCTGGGCAGAGGTTGACATCTTTCACCATAAGAGGCAGGTTTGTGGAAGAGAGGGCAGAGCTGCCATGCTCTGTACATTGCTGGGGTAGGCAGGAGGGTGAGTGAATCTGGAGGTTCGGGGAGAGGTCTGGAGCACTGGCCTTTGGCAGAAGCTTTTCTTACTATTGAGCAGATATATAATGAATATTTCCTGATGTGATAATTCATCTGCTCTGATTGACAACTGCTGGCTTTGCCAGTTGGGTCATCTTTGTCCTCAAGCTCACACTCCTAACATTTCCTGTACCCTCACTCCCTGTTCTCTTTCCCGAGGTCAATACCCAGCATACTGCCCTGGATCAGAAGGTGGGTGGATAAGAATGCTATTTTGTTAAAAGGAATTTTTTTCTACCTTATAATCTGAGGAGAAAAAGATAATTCACAAAGCTCCAGTTCATTCAAGGTGTTATGCTGAATCCCCAAAGCATTCCCAAAGCATTGCCTTAAACATTCTAAATCAAGTGCCTGGCTTTTAAAATGGGAACCTATAATCTCTTGGCAAAAAAAAAAAAAAAAAAAAGTAAGTGTGATTTATCACTCCAATCTTGCAGTCTATGTAATGCAGACATTTCACTCCTGGGAATGGATAGTCCTGATTGCCTCGAAGCAGACTGTAAACGTGTCATTCGTGACCAGACAACTTGACTTCTAATGGCCTGCAACCAAGTAAAATAAGCACGCAGGGTGACGACCACCACCAGCCAGCTAGACATCATTCCTCATTATTCCAGTGACATTCTGTATTTTTCTGAAATGACTTTTTTTAAAAAAAGTTATGACTTCAGAATAATCTTCTAATATAAAACTATAGGATCTCTATAATAGAAAGCTGTTAAATCTTAAATGTTACACACCCAAATGACAATCTCAAAAGGACCCAATATGGTGTATTTATTGTAAAGTAAATGTATGTCACCCTTGTCTTCGTCAGCAGATAGTTAATTGTGTATCATCTGCTGAAGGCATGGCTTCATCCCAGCAGTGAATTCTAGGCAGGCTCTGCTCTGGCTCACAGGGCTTGTCATATCTCTAACAGAACAGGGCTTCACTTGATAAAGGCCATCTCCTCCTCTCCCACCGATTATGCCGGACTGTTCAGGTAATATTTACAATTTCAGCCGGTAAGTTCAGCATGACGATTTTACTCAGCAATAGAGAAAACTCAGATGTACAAAAGCTTAATTGTCTCTACAAATCTAAGGAGCCAGGACTCAGGCCCCAAACTTTGCTCTGGAGAGACCCAAGACTCACTTGGCAGCAGATCTCAAACTAATTCTGAAACAAAGCTGACCTCAGGGTGTGAGCCAGGGAGAGTTGTGAGACTCCAGCAGGATAAATAAATCTGCTGTGATGTCTTGCTGGATATTATATCCACCATGAAATTTGGCGGAGCTGCTGGAACCGATCCTGATAGCATAAGAAACCTGGGAAACAGGGTCTAACTGAAGCACTTCGGTGGCTCTCACCGTTTATAGGAGTTTGGGTAGGTGAAACAGGAGCGTAATTTCACTGAGATGGTGGACCATGGGTGGGAAATGACACAAACCTGAAGATTTGGAAAAGCTCAGGTAGCTCCAGGGTGGAGAGGCAGGCTTTCTAGAAGCCATGTGAAGAGAGTAACTGGTGATTGATAATTTGGCTGGCACGGCATTCAGACAAGTGGCGTCTACCTCCAAATGGTGGCTATTTTCCCAATGCTCTGGCAATTAAATAGTTTTGAGTGCTAACTTATCTCCGCATTTTTTTAGAAGAAGAAAGAACGAATCTCCAAGGGACCATTTGACTGGAAAAGTACCCCTTTCTATTCTGCTCTAGGATGGGAAAACACAGACAGCCCTATCAGTGAGATTACTCATGTTTTGGGGTCATGAATGCATGGAAACAGAAGTCTTTTCCTTGAGATAGGCCAGTGAACACCACATTATAAAAACTGTGATAAGTACTCATTACTGAGTGTTTATGATTATAGGCACCGATATGTTTAATTTCCTTTCTATCATTTTAGTCTCACCAAATACCTTAAGGGGGAAGAGATCATTATTATTCTTTATAAATAAGGAAATCAGAGTAATGAGATGTTTATAAATTGCTTAAGGTCACACAGCAAGTAGGATGTAAACCCAGAATTGACTCTAGCTTAACAACCCCTGAAACATGAGGAACCTCAAGTAAGACAATGGTTTAGATTTTGAGAAGGCCACAAGACTCACCTGTTCTATCTAGTATTTCAGTTACCATGAAGTAGATAGTTCCTAGTTGACTCTGATAGTTTTAGTTTGATTTTTCCATCAATATTAATTTGGAGATTAAATATATATACATATATAGTGTATATATACACACACACATATATAGTGTGTGTATTATATATACTATATATATATTAATTATACTTTAAGTTCTGGAATACATGTGCAGAACGTGCAGGTTTATTACATAGGTATACACGTGCCATGGTGGTTTGCTGCATCCATCAACCCGTCATCTACATTAGGTATTTCTCCTAATGCTATACCTCCCTTAGCCCCGCACCCCCCAACAGGCCCCATTGTATGATGTTCCCCTCCCTGTGTCCATGTGTTCTCATTGTTCAACTCCCATTTATGAGTGAGAGCATGCGGTGTTTGATTTTTCTGTTCCTGTATTAGTTTGCTGAGAATGATGGTTTATAGCTTCATCCATGTCCTTGCAAAGGGCATGAACTCATCCTTTTTTATAGCTGCATAGTATTCCATGGTGTATATGTGCCACATTTTCTTTATCCAATCTATCACTGATGGGCATTTGGGTTGTTTCCAAGTCTTTGCTATTGTGAAGAGTGCCACAATAAACATATGTGCACATGTGTCTTTATAGTAGAATGATTTATAATCCTTTGGGTATATACCCAGTAATGGGATTGCTGGGTCAAAAGGTAGTAGTTCTGGTTCTAAATCCTTGAGGAATCACCACACTATTTCCCACAATGGTTGAACTAATTTACACCCCCATAAACAGTGTAAAAGTATTCCTATTTCTCCACATCCTCTCCAGCATCTGTTGTTTCCTGACTTTTTAATAATCACCATTCTAACTGGCATAGGATGGTATCTCATTGTGGTTTTGATTTGCTTTTCTTTAATGACCAGTGATGAAGATTTTTTTTTCATATGTTTTTTGGTTGCATAAATGTCTTTTGAGAAGTGTCTGTTCATATCATTTGCCCACTTTTTGATGGGGTTGTTTTTTTCTTGTAGATTTGTTTAAGTTCCTTGAAGATTCTGCATATTAGCCCTTTGACAGATGGATAGATTGCAAAAATTTTCTTCCATTCTGTAGGTTGCCTGTTCTCTCTGATGATAGTTTATTTTGCTGTACAGAAGCTCTTTAGTTTAATTAGATCCCATTGGTCAATTTTGACTTTTGTCACCATTACTATTGGTGTTTTAGTCATGAAGACTTTGCCCATGCCTATGTCCTGAATGGTATTGCCTAGGTTTTCTTCTAGGGTTTTTACAGTTTTGAGTCTTATGTTTAAGTCTCTAATCCATCTTGAGTTAATTTTTGTATAAGGTGTAAGGCAGGGATACAGTTTCAGTTTTCTGCATATGGCTAGCAAGTTTTCCCAATGCAATTTATTAAATAGGAAATCCTTTCCCCGTTGCTTGTTTTTGTCAGTCAAGCAGAAGAAAGAATATCAGAGGTTGAAGATCAACTTAATGAAATAAAGCATGAAGACAAGATTAGAGAAAAAAGAATGAAAAGGAATAAACAAAGCCTCCAAGAAATATGGGACTATGTGAAAAGACCAAACCTACATTGATTGGTGTACCTGAAAGTGATGGGGAGAATGGAACCAAGTTGGAAAACACTCTTCAGGATATTATCCAGGACAACTTCCCCAAACTAGCAAGATAAGCCAAAATTCAAATTCAGGAAATGCAGAGAACACCACAAAGATACTCCTCGAGAAGAGCAACCCCAAGACACATAATTGTCAGATTCACCAAGGTTGAAATGAAGGAAAAAATGTTAAGGGCAGCTAGAGAGAAAGGTTGGGTTAACTACAGAGGGAAGCACATCAGACTAACAGCAGATGTCTCTGCAGAAACCCTACAAGCCAGAAGAGAGTGGGGGACAATATTCAACATTCTTAAAGAAAAGAATTTTAAACCCAGAATTTTATATCCAGTCAAACTAAGCTTCATAAGTGAAGGAGAAATAAAATCCTTTACAGACAAGCAAATATTGAGAGATTTTGTCACCACCAGGCCTGCCTTATAAGAGCTCCTGAAGGAAGCAGTAAATATGGAAAGGAACAACTGGTACTAGCCACTGCAGAAACATACCATATTGTAAAGACCATTGACACCATGAAGAAACTCATCAACTAACAGGCAAAATAGCCAGCTAGCATCGTAATGACAGGATCAAATTCACACATAAGAATATTAACCTTAAATGTAAATGGGCTAAATGCCCCAGTTAAAAAACACAGAATGGCAAATTAGATAAAGAGTCAAGACCCATCGGTGTGCTTTATTCAGGAGACCCATCTCACGTGCAAAGACACACAGAGGCTCAAAATAAAAGGATGAAGGAGCATTTACCAAGAAAATGGAAAGTAAAAAAAAGCAGGGGTTGCAATCCTAGTTTCTGATAAAACAGACCTTAAACCAACAAAGATCAAAAAAGACAAGGAAGACCATTACATAACAGTAAAGGGGTTATGCCACTAGAATAGTTTTCCTAAATATATATGCACCCAATACATAAAGCACCCAGATTCATAAAGCAAGTTCTTAGAGACCCAAGGAGAGACTTAGACTACCATACAATAATAGTGGGAGACTTTAACACCCCACTGTCAATATTAGACAGATAAATGAGACAGAAAATTAACAAGGATATTCAGGACTTGAACTCAGCTCTGGACCAAGCAGACCGAATAAACATCTACAGAATTCTCCACCCCCAATCAACAGAATACACATTCTTCTCAGCATCACATCACACTTATTCTAAAACTGACCACGCAATTGGAAGTAAAACACTCCCTAGCAAATGCAAAAGAACAGAAATCATAACAATCTCAGACCACCGTGCAATCAAATTAGAACTCAGGATTAAGAAACTCACTCAAAACCACACAACTATATGGAAACTGAACAACCTACTCCTGAATGACTACTGGGTAAATAATGACATTAAGGCAGGAATAAATAAGTTCTTTGAAAGCAATGAGAACAAAGACACAATGTACCAGAATCTCTGGGACAGAGTTAAAGCAGTGTTTAGAGGGAAAATTATAGCACTAAATGCTCACAGGAGAAAGTGGGAAATATCTAAAATCGACACCCTAACACCACAATTAAAAGAACTAGAGAAGCAAGAGCAAACAAATTCAAAAGCTAGCAGAAGACCAGAAATAACTAAGATCAGAGCAGAACTGCAGGAGATAGAGACACAAAAAACCCTTCAAAAAATCAATGAATCCAGGAGTTGGTTTTTTGAAAAGATTAACAAAATAGATAGACCACTAGCCAGACTAATAAAGAAGAAAAGAGAAAAGAATCAAATAGACACAATAAAAAATGATAAAGGGGTATCACCACTGATCCCACAGAAATATAAACTACCATCAGAGAATACTATACACACCTCTACGCAAATAAACTAGAAAATCTAGAAGAAATGGATAAGTTCCTGGACACATACACCCTCCTAAGACAAAACCAGAAAGAAGTCGAATACCTGAAGACACCAATAACAAGTTCTGAAATCGAGGCAGTAATTAAGAGCCTACGAACCAAAAAAAGCCCAGGGCCAGATGGAATCATAGTCGAATTCTACCAGAGGTACAAAGAGTAGCTGGTACTATTCCTTTTGAAACTATTTAAACAATAGAAAAAGAGGGACTCCTCCCTAACTCATTTTATGAGGCCAGCATCATCCTGATACCAAAACCTGGCAGAGATGCAACAAAAAAGAAAATTTCAGGCCAATATCCCTGATGAACATTGAGGCGAAAATCCCTAATAAAATACTGGCAAACTGAATCCAGCAGCAGAACAAAAAGCCTAACCAACATGATCAAGTGGGCTTCATCTGGGGATGCAAGGCTATTTCAAAATACGCAAATCAATAAACATAATCCATCACATAAACAGAACCAATGACAACAACCATATGACTATCTCAATAGATGCAGAAAAAGCCTTCGATAAAATTCAACACCCCTTCATGCTAAAAACTCTCAATAAACTAAGTATCGATGGAAGGTATCTCAAAATAAAAAGAGCTATTTATGACAAACCCACAGCCAATATCATATCGAATGGGCAAAAACTGGAAGCATTCCCTGTGAAAACCAGCACAAGACAAGGATGCCCTCTCTCACCACTCAACATAGTATTTGAAGTTCTGGCCAGGGTCAGGCAAGAGAAAGAAATAAAGGGTATTCAAGTAGGAAGAGAGGAAGTCAAGTTGTCTCTGTTTGCAGATGACATGATTGTATATTCAGAAAACCCCATCATCTCAGCCCCAAATCTCCTTAAGCTGATATTCTACTTCAGCAAAGTCTCAGGATACAAAATCAATGTGCAAAAATCACAAACATTCCTATACACCAATAGACAAACAGAGAGTCAAATTATGAATAAACTCCCATTCACAATTCCTACAAAGATAATAAAATACCTAGGAATACAACTTACAAGGGATGTGAAGGACCTCTTCAAGGAGAACTACAAACCACTGCTCAAGGAAACAAGAGAGGACACAAATGGAAGAACACTCCATGCTCATGGATAGGAAGAATCAGTATCGTGAAAATGGCCATACTGCCCAAAGTAATTTATAGATTCAATGCTATCCCCATCAAGCTATCACTGACTTTCTTCACAGAATTAGAAAAAAACTATTTTAAAGTTCATATGAAACCAAAAAGAGCCCGCATAGCCAAGACAATCCTAAGCCAAAAGAACAAAGCTGGAGGCATCAAACTACCTGACTTAAACCATACTACAAGGCTACAGTAACCAAAACAGCATGGTACTGGTACCAAAACATATAGACCAACGGTACAGAACAGAGGCCTCAGAAATAACACCACACATCAGCAACCATCTGATCTTTGATTAAATATATTTTTGATTCCCTATTAGACCCCACCTGATGGCAAGTGCATTTAATGTTCAACCTTCAGGAAAACTCCAATTAGCAGTGCTGTTGAGCACGTACTAAAGTGGTGCTTCCCAAAGTGTAGTCCTTGGCCAGTATCATCAGTGCCACCTGGGAACTCCTTAGGAATGCAGTTTCTTGGGCCCTGCCTCAGATCTGATGAATCCAAAACTCTGGGGACAGGGCCTGTGTGTTAACCAGCTTTGCTGGTCATTAGATACATGCTAAAGTTTGAGAATCACTGCTATAAAGCATTAGGCGGGGCATAGATGGAATTACTTTTTCACATGGAGAAACATTGACTTTAAAATTTTACTCTATTTTTTTCTTTACAGAAGATTTTTACCTCATTTCCAAATCTTCATTCTCCTGTGGTACAAATTTGTACAAGGCAACATAGGTATGCATCTGTAATGGGTCTTTGGAAAGAGATCCCTGAAAGAGAAAATAAAAGACAAATGAGATAAGAAAGGTGAAAGAAATTGAGAGAGGAAAGAAAGAAAACAAGAAATGGAGAAATTATTGCAATGTAATATCAGTGTATGGATCGTAAGTGTTAAAATATCTAACCATTATTAAAGATTTTCTTTCAACTTTGCATTTATTTTTAATTTCTTAACTGAGGTTGGTTTCGCTCTAAACAATTTGAAAACAATTATTTGGAACTCTTTGTCAGAAATATTGCAATTTTCTTCAAGTAAATTTTCTTTGATAATATAGTTGATCATGAAAAATGATACAAGTTAGACTTCAGAAATGGGAATATTCTCTCTAAAGAAAGAGGGACACATGAATAGTAATGCATAACTCTCACTTCCTAAAATTAACTGTTTATCAGTTAGCCGTAAAGTTGGTATCTAGTATATGAAAGGGAACCAGGTATATTCATCTGGCAATTAGTTCATTTATGTTGTGAAAAAAGCATAGATTTTGGCATCAGACTGATTCAGTTTACCACCATCTATTGGCAATGAAACCTTGCAATAATGACAATATAAGCTACTGTTTCCATAGTTTGTTGTGTGCCAGGCATTATATTACATGCATTAGCATATTTGAACTTAACAACAACTCTGTTAGGGAGATTCTATTGTTGTCCCCAATTTATAGATGATAAAAGACTCTTGTAAGTGTCATATAAATATTAGCTATTATTACTAACCAAATAAATGTTAATGCTATAAAAACATTTATGCTTTATAATAAACAAGTTAAAATTATATATTATGTCATATATAGTTGCATCATATATCTAACTATATACTAATATAATAAATACATGCTATAAATTTATAGAAAACACACAAAAGCTGTACACAACTATATATATCTTTTTATCTATAATTCACTCTGCTCTTCAAAGCTCAGGTGCATTATATAATATTGTAGTCTGTCTTAATTTTACATATGTAAATGAACATATAAAGTATGACATACATGCTATAAAATAAAGTGGTAATATACTATATAATTCTATAATCTACACATTATATATCAGAAACAAAAGGTGCACAGTGCAATGCTTACTCTTTTTACCTTTTATGCAATGAGATAGTTCTGTTTATTCCATGCTATGGTACATTGTGTTATATTATTCTATTCTCGAAAGATGCTGGTCTGGACCCACTAAATTGATTTCATGACCCACTTGGATGGCGACCTGCAGGTCTATCTAAGCACTCCTGTCTGACTTGTCTTCTGTGACATCCATAAATACCTGGTGGCTTATGTTCTTCACCGGATCTCTGAAATCATCAGTGCCATTTTCTGGATATGTAAACACTGAAGGAGACAACAGAAAGCAGGTGCTTTATGAATCTAGTAACCATTTTAAAAAATATGCCTGAAAGATGGCTTTATTTATTCTAAGTACCATAGCTTCTACTTTACTACTTATTGCCTTTTCCTCACCCTCTGTGATCCAGTGTTCAGGTCGTCTTCCACGTGACTCTTCTCCTGCCTCCCCATGCAGCATTCTGTACCACCTTCTCTGTGCTCCCACAACTTTTGTACATGCCTGACTAGTACTTGCCTCGTATAATGATTGGCAATAGTGTGTTCATATTTGATCTCATTGGATAGTGTGCCTCTTAGGAGCATTTGTCCTTGCTGAATGCATCAAACTGCTTGTTAATGGGGTGGTGGGTGAGGTATATCCACTTTAGTTGTATTTGAGCTGCCTCTTCTATATATGATTCTTTAATCTATATTCAATACCTTGATTCTAGTTTCTTGAAGATATCTACATTGTATTTTGAAGATTAAAGCTTTCGTTTTAAACTTCAAAATATTTCCTTGATTTCTTATCGTCAACACATTGGGGCTACTATTTGTTTTTTCTTTTAGTTTATTATTGGGAAGTATAATTTTCTTCCTTTTGTATTTAAGTATCCACTCTGTAGACTTTGATAGTGGACAAGCCTTAACAAAGTGGGCAGGAAGCCTGGGCATGGTGGCTCATGCTTGTAATCCCAGCACTTTGGGAGGCCGAGGCGGGTGGATCACTTCAGGTCAGGAGTTCAAGACCAGCTTGGCCAGCTTGGTGAAACCCCATCTCTACTAAAATACAAAACTTAGCTGAGCATGGTGGCACATGCCTGTAATCCCAGCTACTCGGGAGGCTGAGGCAGTAGAATCACTTAAGCCTGGTGGGAGATGGAGATTGCAGTGAGCTGAGATAGCACCACTGCACTCCAGCCTGGGTGCCAGAGTGAGACTCCATCTAAAAAACAAAAACAAAACCAAAAACCAAAAAACAGAAACAAAATGAGCAGGAGTTTTCATTGTTCACATACCCAGCAGTGGGAGGTCCCTGATGGAAAATGGGACTTCTGCCTTATCTAGTTTGGTCAGCCTAACCTACATCCATGACTAATGTCATAGCTTTATCATTCTCATCATATGTATTTTCCTTGAACAAAAATGTGGTAAATATTTCCAAGTTTATATAATAAAGTTTTGTTGTTTAAATTACTCTACCATTTTGATGACTTGAAATTTTAAGATTATACATTGCTGCTTTGTTCTTCTCTTTGATTTCCCTTCAGATTATCAAGAAAATGTCCGTAGAGGGAGGGGAACACCACAGAAAACTCTATAACCTATTTCATTAGTGCACTGACAGTCTTCACTGTTCTTAAAATAGCCTCAACAACAGTGATACAGAAAAAGTGCTTCAGAACAAGAGCCTCTGTAAATGTACTGATGCTTATCAAATATCTATTCTTCTTGGCTTATAGTTCCAGAGTTTATGGATGCAATTCCATTATCCCTAGGAAGCCAGTATGCAGTCACTGGTGGGGCTCTGGTTTGTACGTAACTAGAAAACGAAGGTCCGATTCTATGAATCTTGTCTGCCTCAATATTTGGCCACTTAACTTGATGTTTACCAGTCTAAAAAGAGTAGAGATTAGCAAAACCTTTTTCTGGTATTGTGTGACTGTCTGAAATCCTGCTGTAAACACTTGATTCCCTAAGTATAAAACCGGACACCTCTAAAAGAATATTAAATATTTGAATGGAAATGTAAAGAGAATCTTCCTAGAAAATTCTTGATTTGGCCTAAAAGGGCGCCTACATAAAGTGTACATACAATGTTCAGTGTTGATTGATTTTACAATTTTATAATTTCACATTTTTAAAATTTTTGTATTGAATCTCCCTCTGACCCTCTGGCTCAAAATGTATATCATCTTTGTAAACTTTGCTGAAAAATATTTGAAGTGACCCTATATATGTTTTCATGTATGGTTGCAAACGGAAATGGAAGGTTGCAAAAATAATTTTTAAAATCTATTACAACCATTTCTAAGACTTTGATTTAATGGAAGGGGAGAAAAGAAAGGTAACTACCAAAAACATATCATATGCCTTTTATTTCTGATGTTTTAAATTATTTCATGAAAAATAATTTGGTTGTTTATTTCACCTATAACAAGTATTCAAAGACTATGTCTATTAGGTAGGCATAGTTTCTAATGTTACAGAAGCAAAATGAACTTTTAGTTCTTTAGTTCTTATCACATCCCCAAAGAACTTTCTTCTTTTCCTATCCTATATACTGTCTTTTGTTTTTTACCTTGCAGACCTGTGAGGCCCAAGACCATTGTGTTTTTTAGTTAGATTATTACTTTTTTAACCTAGTAATGCTGCAAGTTACATTACTGGATTATCTGACGTGAACCAAAATTTGCATCCCTGGAATAATTTCAACTGGTTAATTATACAATGTCTTTTAAAAACACTTTATGGGTTCGGTTTACTGAGATTTTGCTTGAGATTTCTGCATCTGTATTCAAGAGAAAGACTGGCCAGTGATTTGCCTTTTTCATGTCATCCTTGTTTGGGTTTAAAGTCAGTATAATCCTAGCCTCATAAACTGAGTTGGAGAATGCTGCTGTCCTTCCTCGTTGCTACTTCTTGTTTCTCTGAAAGAGCTTATGTAATCTGAAAATTTTATCTTCCTTAAATGTTTCATAGAATTTACTCATGAAGTTGTTCAGGCCTAGTATTGTCATTGTGTAAAATTTAAAACATTGATTCAGCTTCTATAAATATTATAAGAAAATTCATATTTCCTATTTCTATTTCTTCTTGAGTCAGGCTTTAATCGTTGATATCTATCTTTATATCTGCCCATTTAAAAATGTTTTAAAGTACATTGGCATGAAATTGGTTATAAAATTCTTCAGTTTTCTTTACAATCTCTGTTATGTTGCTCTTTTTTGTATTGATTTTTGTTTCATCTCTTTTATCTTAAAAATCATTAGAGGTTGTAATTTTGTTTAAAAAACACTAAAGATTTATTGATCCATCTTTGTAATTTAATAATTTCTGTCTTTATTATTGCCTTCTGCTTTTTTGAGTTTATTCTATTTTAAATTCTGACTTCTTAAGTATAGTGCTTAGATTATTACTTTTCAGACTTTCCTAATTTTTAACACTCATTTTAAAGCTAAATATTCAAATCTCAACTTTAGCACTTTGGATATGTGTTGTTTTGATATGTTTTCATTCTCATTTAGCTTTAAATATATTCCAGTCTTTTTTATGAATCCCTTTATGTGTTTTTTTTTGTTTTGTTTTGTTTTTTGTTTTTTGCTTTGTTTTTGAGATAAGGTCTTGCTCTGTCGCCCAGGCTGGAGAGCAGTGGCACAATTACAGCTCACTGCAGCCTCGACCTTCTGGGCTCAAGTGATCCTTCCCCCTAAGCTTCCAGAGTAGCTAGACTATGGACATGTGCCACCCTGCCTGGCTAATTTTTAAAAATTCTGTGTAGAGACAGAGTCTCCCTAAGTTGCCCAGGCTGGCCTTGAACTCCAGGCATCAAATGATCCTCCAACCTTGGCCTCCCTAAGTGTTAGGATTACAGGTATGAGCCACCATGCGCAGCCAAGTTATAAAGATTTTAAAGTGTTTTTATTTCACAAGTTATTGGTTTTCCTAGTTATCTTTTGACTTTTGATTTCTATCTTATTTGCGCTGTGGTCAGAAAGATGTATTCTATATAATAATAATTATTTAAAATTCATGAAATTTGCTTTTGGCCTAGTGGGTGATCAGTATTTTAAATCATTCTATGTGTTCTTTTTAAAATTGATTTTTAATTTTAATTCTGGGGTACATGTGCAGGTTTGTTACACATGTAAACATGTGCCATGGTGGTTTGCTGTATCAATCTATCCATCAATCCATCACCTAGGCATTAAGCCCAGCACGCATTAGCTATTTTTCCTAATACTCTCCCTCTCCTTACCCCATTCCCCTGACAAGCCCCAGTGTGTGTTGTTCCCTTCCCTGGGTCCATGTGTTCTCATTGTTCAGCTCCTACTTATAAGTGAGAACATGCAGTGTTTGGTTTTCTCTTTCTGCGTTGGTTTGTTGAGGATAATGGCTTCTAGCTCCATCCATGTTCCTGCAAAGGACACAATCTCATTTATTTTTATGGCTGCATAGTATTCCATGGTGTATATGTACCACATGTGTTCTTAAAAGGAATTTGAATCTTCTACTTGTTAGAGGGAGTGTCCTTTTTAGGTAAATTAGATTAGGATTGTCAAATGTGTCATCAAATCCTCTTTATCTGTGCAGAATCTTTTTGTCTATCTGATTTGCCAATAACTGAGAGGCATCTTAAAATCACTCAATAGTTTGGAATAATTTTGTCAATTTCTCCTTGAGTTTCTATCATTTTTCAGGCTATCTATATAGCCTGTATTAGGTATATGCAAGTTTAGAATTTATATCTTCAGATGAAGTGAATATGACCATGTAGATAACACTTTTAAATTCCAGTAATGTTTTCTTGGTCTTAAAGTCAATTTTTCACACATTGATACAGCTATATAATTTTTTTTTGCTTAATATTTTCCTGTGGTTGCCCCTTGGTGTCTATATCCGATAAATTATTTATTTTGCCTATGTTTTTCCTTCTTCTCCCTGCAGCAAGTAAAAAAAAACAAACAAAAAACAAGACAAAAAAAAAACTTCGTCTTTTAACTTTCTACATCTTTATGTTTTAGGTATTTATAAGCAGTATATAGGTCATTTAAAAAATCTAGTCTGAAAAACTTTATCTTTAGAGTGCTTAAATCGGTTTACATTTATTTTGATTACTGATAAATTGGGATTTCTTCCTAACATTTTATTTTGTATTTATCCCAAATTTTCTATGCTTTTTCTTCTATTCTGCCACTTTCCATCCCTTCTTTCTTTTGAATTGATTGATTTTTTTCTCCTTCTCATCATTCAGTTTGGTTCCCTTTCTGATTTGGAAGGTTGAGTCTATTTTTTATTCCTTTAGCAGTCATCTTAGAAATTCCATGAGATATGTTTTAACAAAATAGAAAGTGAAACAGTATATTTAATCTCCTCCAAAGCAATACATGAATCTGTGAATGCCCATTTCCCACATAAAGTCAGTATTTCAGCTAATGTTTTATTAACAACTTTTAAAAAACATTATTTTAAAAAATGTATCCAGTGTTTGCTTAGATTTAACCACATGTTTACCACTTTCTTTGCTCTTTATTTCTTCTTACTTTTCAGTCTTTCCATTGAGGTCATATTTTCCTCTTTGAAGTACATCTTTTTGAAATGTTTTGAATATAGGTCTTTCTTAATTGAACTGTAAATACAGTTTTTTGTCTGAAAAATATATTATTGAAAGATAGTTTTGCCTCATTTACAATTCTAGGTTAAGGATCACTTTTCTTTCAGCAAACTGAAGATAGCATTCTACTGTTATTTCACTTACACTGTAATTTGTAAGAAGTAGCAGTCTAATTTTCATTTCTTTGCAGGTAATCTGTTTTTTGTACTGCATTTTATGTTTTCTTTTATCTTTGAAATTCTGCAGTTTCAGTAACCTATGTCTAGGTATAGATTTCTAAATTTGAGTAATGGTGTCTTTAATCAATTCTGGAAAATTCTCCACAAGTATGTTCTTAAATGTTGTCTCTTTCACATTCTCTCTTTCTCTCCCTCTCTTTTTGAGACAAGGTCTGGTGCGCTCTCTCCCAGGCTGGAGTATAGTGGCAAAATCACGGCTCACTGCAGCCTCAGCCTCCCAGGTTCAAACCTTTCTCCTACCTCAGCCCCCCAGTTAGCTGGGACTACAGACAGGCACCACTACGCCTGGCTAATTTTGTATTTTTTGTAAAGCTGGGGTTTCACCATGTTTCCCAAGCTGGTCTCAAACTCCTGGGCTCAAGCAATTCTCCTACCTCGGCCTCCCAAAGTGGTGAGATTACAGGCGTAAGCCACTGTGGCTGGGGCCCCATTCTCTCTTTATGTACTTCTAAATTGTCAGTTACATGCATGTTGGACTTACTCATCTTCCATGTCACTTTTACTCTCACAAATTCCACTGCTTTGTCTTCCTAACTGTACCCTGACATTTATTTGGTTCTATATTTTAGGGAACTAATTCTCTCTTTATGCTTAATATGTTGTTAATCCATCAATCAAATTTCTACTTTAAAAAAATTCTTGAAGTTCTTTTTGACTTTCCTCAAGTTTGCCTCTTTACTTTTGATAGTCTCTTTTTCCTTTGTTATGCTTTATGGTCCATTTTAACATTTTAAATGTATACAACTATATAGTTATATATTTCTTCGTTTGATAATTCTAACATGTACAGTCTTGAAAATCTGACCATAAAATTGGTTGTTTCTGCTCATACTTACTCATCACGGCTCATTTTCTCATGTGTTTGGTGAATTTTGATTGTTAGCTTGTGTTCTTTGTTCATTTGTGGGAAGTTTTTGAGGTCTAGTTTAAAATTTTCTTTCTCTAGAGAGGGTTTACATTTGTTTCTGCCAAATGCCTGGGGATCTTACTGTACCTGGGCCACTTTAAACTAAATTAAACTAAAATATCATATTATTATATTATTTGCCCATACAGGTAGTATGAATTCAGGCCCTAAAATCCAAGTAAGCAGACTGTTTCTTTCGTTCCTCCTTTCTTTCCTTTCTTCCCTCCCTCCCTTCTTTTTCTCTGCCTGTCTTTCTTTCTTTCTCTCTCCTCCCCACTTTTTTGTTTCCTTTCTTTTCCACCTGAGTTAAGGCTGATATAGCATATTCCTCTGCAGGGAATTCTCTTTGTCCAGTGATCCTAAGGGTACCTTTTGGGGTATTAATATTTTTCAAAAGGGCCTGTCATCCAACCTAATACTCTGGCCACTCCCCATTTTATTGTCTATTGTTCATAAATGGGGCCTATTATTTCCCAAGCTAAGGCTCTAGGATGTGCACAGTAAACATTGGCCTTCACCTGCTTATATTTCTGAATTCATGTTTTACTGTCATTCCTAGATGCCAAGGAATTGCCTTATTTTGCTGCCAGCTCAGCCATGCATTAACTAGAATTTTTTTTTAAAACAATTCTTTTTCTTAACAGTTTTAGGAATGCTAAACTGGGAAAAATTCCTCTGAATGGCCAGTTCTCCACATTGCTAGAAAGGGAATCTTCTGTTCAAGTTTAAAAATATCTTTACCTGAACTTGATACAAAGCATGTGTTGCAGAAACATACCACAAATATTTGCATCTGTAATTTAGAAATTATAAACTGGAGTAGTACCAAAAACAGGGGCATCTGCCAATTTAACCTTGAAAATATCTGCTCTTTTTTTTTTGACACCTTAACATTTGAAATATTGAATTAGTACATGCTGAAGGCTAGGATTCATTTTTCAGATCTGAGCTTGCCTTTTTTTTTTTTTTCCAGGATAAAATTTCTTTGCTTTAGTGCAAAGTGAGGTAATATTTGATTTTGTAATATCCTTAAGTGGCTGTGATTAACCTAGCCCTTTTTGAAGAAAATTCTAGGAATTTATATTGCTTATGTCCTTTCCTGTCTGTTTCTCTTCCAGGAAGATTATGATCACATACAGTCATTCTGAAATGCAATTACTGAAGGCAGCCAATAACATTATTATTTGGCATTTGGAGCTGAAATAGGCAGGCCAGATTTTACTTCAGGGGAGATTTTACTTCTCTCTTTGCTTGTTACTTTGTTATGAGTGAAGTTTCTAGCAGTTAAGCCAAAGGTGAAGACCAACAATTTTCTCCATGTATATTTATGATGCATCCAGGAATAGGGTTCAAAACAACAACCAGAAACACTCAGACCTGCCAAGGATTATTTATAAGAGAGACAGCAGAGACTGTACTCTTAGCAGTAAAGAAATTAGTATGAACTGAACTTCCTTCCAAGGTGGCTTTGGAGATACTCCTCAAGGAATTTGACATAATAGCTGGTTGGAAGAAATGACACCTGTATACACTGCATATTTTTTAAGACATAAATGAAACATGTAATACAGAACTGGTTGTGACTGTCATCCCAGACACTGCTTCTGAGCAGCAACACCCTCCTTGCATGACTGAGAAGATCTGTGGGAACTTGGACCACATATATAGGGTGTTTTCTCCATGTTGTTTCTCAAACTGACTGGACAGGACATTAAAGTCAATCAAAGGAAAGTGGTTTGAAGCAAACTGCTGCATAATTAATCCCCCTAGCTTCTCAGGGTGCGTTGTAGAGAAAGCTATTGTTGATCAAAAGAATTGTTAATACATCTCCAACACTTTTTTGGAGTTTATTGCTTGCTAAGCTCTTTCACCAGAGCTCTTTGAAAAAGGCTGTGAAAATGGCCCTTAACATAGAAGAGATGGAAAATTGTCAACTTGGTGTCTTTGTGTTTACTACTCTGTGCCTTAGTTTCCTTATCTATACCGGGGTACTGTGGTGTGCATGTGTGCGTATTGGAGGGGAGGGAATTGGATTAAGTGACCTCTAGTCCTACTTCTTAAACTTGAATGAGACTATGAACCACAGATTCATATGCAGATCCTGATTCTGCAGGTGTGGAATGGCCTGAAACTCGGTATTTCTTTCTTTCTTTTTTTTTTAATTATTATACTTTAAGTTCCAGGGTACATGTGCATAACGTGCAGGTTTGTTACATATGTATACTTGTGCCATGTTGGTGTGCTGCACCCATCAACTCGTCAGCACCCATCAATTCGTCATTTATATCAGGTATAACTCCCAATGCAATCCCTCCCCCCTCCTCCCTCCCCATGATAGGCCCCCCCCCTTTTTTTTTTTAGAAACTCAGTATTTCTAACAGGCTTTCAACTGATGCTCACGTGAGTTGTCCATGGGCCACATTTAGAGTAGTGAGGCTCTACCTGCATCTCTGACACTTTATGACTGTATGATGGCTTTGTTAATAGCAGCGATGCTACAAATCAATGATTGCTAAATATAGCTCTTCCTATTGTAAAATCCTATTAAGACCACCTTTTAAGAGAAGAAACCCTCAGTGTAAATTGTGTTCTAACTCCTCAAGGAATTGGTGAGCAACAGCATAGACAGAGCCAGACCAGGATGGCTGAGGCAGAGAGTTAAGCAGTGAGCACATGCTGGGCATAATTTTGAGAAGCAGCAAATAGAGTTGGCTGATGGATTACATCTGAGGTGTGAGAGGAAGAGGTAGTCAGGGCTGATTTCAAAGACTTTGGTCTAATCAACTGGTTGAATAGAGTTCCTATTTACTGAGCAGAGACAATTGTGGGAAGAGCCAGTCTGAATGTGTGGCTGGGTGAGGGGATCAAGAGTAAAGTTTGGGTACGTTAACTTTAAGACGACTATTCTGCATTCAGACGGCAATGTCCAATAGGTGATAGGCATCTGGAGGCAGCAAAGAATCCTAATACTGAAGATGAAGTTTGAGTCAACAATGAATGGATAGTATTTACATTCATTATCTCATCCGAAGATCATAAGAACCCTATGGATTTGGTGTTATTATCTTCATTTTAGAGATGAGGTGATGGAAGCAGAGAGAGGCTAGGTCACTGCTTCGGGATCACATGATCATTAAGTGAAGTCTAGCATTCTGCCTCCAGAGCAAAGATGGGCCAAGGACCAAATGTTTCCAGCGCAGTTAGTGAGGAGAAGGCCAGCAGTGATGTTGGTGAGAAGAGTGTCAGGGGAAGGGGGAAGGCAGTGGTCAGACTCAGGACTGAGCAGCTGATCACACTTAAAGCATTAACATGCAAGTCTCTGGTGAGTCAGATCCTTGGATATTGAGAAACTCTAGGGTTGCTGTTTAAGTTCAATTGCTGGTCCTGCAATGCCAGACAGTTGGACTGGGATGGCCCTGCTGTGATGCTGACCCACTATGAGGTTCCCCTTGAAGCCAACACTCTCTAATTTGTCTCTCTAATGGCACTACTAAGTGCTCAGTGATTGTTTGCATTATCTAAAAGTACAGTTTTCCCGATGTGATGCCAAAGAGTCCTTACCCCAGCAGTAAGCTTTAGCAGATGTGTGTGGGCCTGGCAAGGGGGGGCATGGTGAACACTGGCACTTATTTAGGAAGGAAAATCATGGGGCAGCAGAGCACATGGTGCCTTGTGGGAATTACAGGCACAGTTCTAACTAGAGAAGAGCCATAAATGAATTCCCAGAGTGAAGGAAGTAAAAGTGATACCTCATCAGACAGCTGTTGACAAAACAGCTATGTGGCATTGAATGAGGAATTTCTGCATACAGGCTGGAAAAGGCAGGGCTGGGATTGGAGTTTGGAAGGATAACTTCTGCCATGAGAATACATTCAGCTCAAGTTAACAGTGCAACTCAGGTCCTGCAGGACTTTGACCGACACACTTTTGCTAATCACAGTAAATGCTTCATAAATATTTTTTGATAAATGAGTGGAGGTTAAGTAGTTATTGATGTCAAAAAGGCCCAGCAAGAATGCATCCATAAGGGTCTGGTCACATGTCTTTAAGCTCTGGATTACGAGGCAGCTCTTTCTTAATGTCAGCAGGTAGAAGTATGAAGTTAGCATTTAATAAAGATTTTAGAAATTATTATAACAAAGGCTTAAATTATTAGATTAAATAATTTTAATGTAGAATGTTTGGTTGGATTGTACATATCAGTTTTTTGAGCTTCTTAGTTGTCTCTGCTGGGGAAGGAGCCAAATGTGAGGCCCACACTTCCCTCCTGGGCCCCACCACCACTTGGTTTCAGGTACCTAAGGTGTAGCACAAATTAACTTCTCTGTGTATGGTTTGCTAATGTGATCTAGCTCAGTGGAGGAAATGACATATTCACAAAAAGTTCTGGAAGCGACTCTTCAACCCCAATACAGCTCAATATATATATATATATAGCATATATATGCTATATATGATAGTATAGATGCCATATATGATATATGATATGATACATGATATATATGATATATAATAGGTATGATATACACATATGATATATATGAATATATATACTCTCATAAAGCATGAGAACTCAGGATATAGAACTCAGGAAGATATTAGAGCAAATCACTGAAATCCACCAGAAACAATGCTCACATTCTCTCCAGAACATTGAACACTTGCCCTGATTAAATTCCAAAGCGAGAAGAGAAAGCAAGGGGACTGGAAATCACCTTGACCTGCCCACTGACCCTGACTCATGTGATCACGTTTGTGCTGTGCCAGCTCCCTCACTCACCGCTGTTGCTGCGTTTCCTTAGGTCATACCCGCCTCCTGGCCCATTGGCTTCCTCAGGAACCTCCACGAGATCTGAAGTCTTGCAGGAAAGAGGAAAGAGCATGGGATGAGCAATGTTATATCTATGGGTCTATTGAGCAGAGATTTTGGTATAAGAGAGCTTAGGTAGAATTTACATGTGTACACATAAGGACCCAATGACTGCTGTCTTGGCTGTTTGGCTAACTTCGGAGAAGCTCTGTCCACTAGGGGGCACTGTACCTCCCTTCAGGTGTCCATGGCAGGCTCAGGCTTGGTGATGGTAGGTACCCAGTGAGTGTTGAATGAATGTCTGGAAGCACAGGCCACAGCCAGGCTTCTTCCCAGGAATAGGCAACAGAGAGAAATCAGAATTCCTGTCCATATCCTGTCACTTAAAATTTTCAATAAAACGCGAGCTCTTTCTACAGGTGTTTTAAATATTAATTTTAGAGAATGGGATGCACTATGGAGAGATGCACTACTTAGGTACAAGTTAAATACTGTTTCCACTGCTGCAAAATTAATTGTTGTTATAATATGTATCCTGATCCTCTTTTTAAAGTAAGTCACAATCGTTCTTCCACTTAGGTTACAGAAATAACAAGAACAAAAACAACAATAATAACAATAACAGCACTCTAAATAGCTAATGGTTCCTGATCATTTACCACGTACTGTTTTTAAGGACTTTATAGATACCATCTCATTTATTCCCCAAGTTAATCCTATGGTAGACCAATTTTTCAGAGAGGAATCTGAAGCCCAGAGAGAATCGGTAGCTCTATTTGAGGCCCCATAGTTAATACATGGTGGAGCTGGGGCTGTGGCTCACAGGTGTTGCCTCCAGAGCTCGTGCTCTTAAGCATTGTGCTTTATCCATTGGTGTGCTAAATCATCTCCATGGGCTGGTGAGAGTCTCATGGTTATCACACTGGTGGCATGAAATGGATCACCACAGGAGTTTTACTCCATGGAATTGGCAAACGCTACAAATCAGAGTCCAGCTTTGACCTAGTGGTTAAACATTTATTAGCATACCACTGAGTGCCTCTTTCAAAGGGCCATGTGACCCAGTTTCTGTCTCACTGGCTCTATCCTCTTCAAAAGAGGAATTTAGGGGGCCTCTGTGGACAGTCATATATATATATATATATATATTTTGAGATGGAGTCTTGCTCTGTCGCCCAGGCTGGCGTGCAGTGGTGTGATCTCGGCTCCATTTCCTGGGTTCAAGAGATTCTTGTGCCTCAGCCTCTCAAGTAGCTGGGATTACAGGTATGCACCCCCATGCCTGGCTAATTTTTGTATTTTTGGTAGAGACGGGATTTCAGTGTTGGCCAGGCTCATCTCGAACTCCTGACCTCAGGTGATCTGCCTGCCTCAGCCTCCCAAAGTGCTGGGATTATAGGCGTGAGTCACCGCACCTGGCCTGACAGTCATATTTTTAAAAATTATTTATTTATATCTTATCGGAGAGGAACAAGTTATCTTCTTAGCTCTCCTAGCCAGCTCTAGAGCCCTTTAGCGCCACCCTCCAGAGACTGGTTTTTGTTACAATTTAGCTTTAAGATTTTTTTTTTCAAACACTCTTGCTATCATGACACAGCAGAAAGAAGAAAAAAAAAAAGTCGCAGGGTCTCTAAGTCACTCATGCCCTGCTCCCTTTGAAGCTCACAATTTCTATACAGAAGTTAGTTTGTAGAGAATTTCATTTATGTTAATTTAATCTTGTGAAACTGAAGATTATTCATAAACTAGCCAACTAACTCCCAGAATGTTGTCTGAATTTGGTTTCTTCTAGCCTTCCCAAAGCCATCAAGCCTTTTATATTGTAGAACATTTGAAAGTACATTGAGAAAAACGTAACAATTTGGAAACAGCCAAGCAGTGACTTCTCAACAATGTAAAACATATGCCTCTGCAACCCTGTAAGAAAATAAACCTGTGGAACAAAGCTTTGCTATGCAGGAATATGTTAACTTCAGGACATAAAAATACTAAAAATAAAATACAAAAAATAAAAAAAGCAGGATGCTGAAGTTCATTATCACTGACCTGCAGGCAGGAAACAAAATCGCTTTAAAGTACCAATCAGTCTATGTGTCTGTTTTCTTCCTTTGAGGATAGTTGGACTTTGGGGAGAGAGTGAAGTGACAGATCTTTAAGTATAGTTTGGCTTGTCTTTGTCTCCCTGCAGCTGTCAGAACAATGCCTTCACGAGCTAAACTCCAACAAATACCTCCTGGTGGAACCAGTGCCAGTATAAGTGGACGGTAATAAACGGACATCTCTTTGACACTCAGAAAACTATGCTTTTTGCTCCTAAAACCAGTCTGTAGGGTCCAGATGTTGCTAAACACAAAGCTATGTTAGAGATGAAAGCAAACTGGACATCCCCAGTTGTTCTTCTGGTGGTTTTGCTGCTTCTCAGCATCAGCCCCAAATGAGGAGGCTGACATGTTCATTGCCTACTATGGAATGTTTCCAAGGAGGTCTGTTTGTCATAGTTCAGCAAAGCTCAGAACCACAGGAGCAGCCATCTACTGCTCATGCAGATAGATCAGAGCCATCTCTGGGGAGCCGTCTCTCCGCAATTGCCTCTATGTGCTGACTTATCAGTTGCCCTTCCATAATGCCGGCCTCACACGAGCATGGAAGAGGCTTGCACTGAAGTGAGATGACCGCCCGGCTCTCCCCAAAGATTTGAGAAAGGCTTGTTCAGAATGCTGGTCAAAGGGGACAGAGATCTCTCTACTCTGACCAGTTGTGTTTGGGCTTTTCCTTTGATTGCTGGATGGCATCTACAAACAGTCTTGCCTTGTAAGGGGAGACGGTTACAGGCTGAGAGTGAGCTCTGTGCGGTTTTGGGGAAGAAACTCATTGACAGCAATGGCCCTCCTCACTCCCCTGCGAAAGGAGCTGCGATGTGGTAGGTGGGATTAGGGAGCTGATTAGCGTTCTTGGGTCTCTATTTCAAACTTCAGATCCAGGCTTGTGGCCACTGTAAGTGTGTCACTCAAATGCTGTTCACACGGAGAGGGAGTAAGAGCAAGGGTGAAGAGGAGACAGACAGAATGATGGTTTATTTGGAAGCAAACTTTAGTTTTTAATTTAACTCAGTAATTCTCCAACTTTAATGTGCATCAGAATCACCTGGAGGGTTTTCAAAAATGGAAATTGTTGGTCTCCGCAATCAGATTTTCCGATTTTGCAGCTCCTAGAGAGAAACCCAAATTTGCATTTTTAACAAGTTTCCAGGTGATGCTGATGCTGCAGATCCAGCGATCACACACTGAGAACCACTGATTTAGCTCATTGCCAGCCTTCTATTATAGAAGTTTAGGCAGTTTTGACTGAGGAGGGTGCTCATTCATTCATTGATTCGTGCACTCATCACATATGTATTGACTCTATGAAGGGCTGGCAGAACCTGGGCCTTTATATTGTTACAAAGTTCTCCAGTGGATTCTGATACGCCCCAGCATTTGAGAATCACTGGTATAAAGTAATGAAAACACAAAGCTGTGAATAAAAGAGTCCTTGCATTTAAGCAGGTTAGTCTAATTGAGGAGAGGACTGGGAAATTGAGAGAAAAATCAAACAGGAAAGTGAAAATTACCAAGCAATAGATAACCAATGGATTAATGAACTGGATGCTCCAGGGGACCAGGGAAGAGGCAGGTGCCCAACCAGACCCAGAAGCTTGGAGAGATGTTGTCTGAGAGAGGTGGAGATAGTTTGAATGTCTGAACAGAGCATGACTATGCAGAAAATGGAAAACTGTGCCGAGCTTAGGGTGTGAGAAATGAAGTGTTTTGTGGATCCCGGAGGATTCTGAGATCAGTCTTCAAAAGTCCCTTGTTAATTCTTCCTCATTCTTCACGCATTTCTTGAGTATTCACTATGTGCCAGGCACTCTATCAGTCCCTGGTGTAATGAGATGAATAAGGACCGGGACCTAGATACTCACCAGATACTCAGCATTTATTCAGGGAATCGACACAATAGCAGATGAGTACAATGCAATCATGTATATTCCTTAAGAAAGGAATTCTTGAAGGCTTGTGGGAGGAGCAACTCACCATGCTTGGTGCCGTCTGGGGACTGTTCATTGTTGGTATAAAAATAGAGTGGATCTTAAAAAAATTTCAGCTCGGTGGAGCAACATGTTCTAAGTCATAGATATGTTACAGGGCTTGGGGCGTGCAGGGGAAAGTGGGTTTTTAGGGTAATGACAGGACTCATATGCCATGCCTAAGAGTTTGGGCATTGTTGTTCTGACGTAAGCAACTTAATAGAGGATTTTAATTAGGAAAGTTGTGCAAAGCCTTTCTTTAAGGGTTGATAAATCAGGGTTTAGGTAAAGGTAAAGGTACCGTTAAGGGTAGGCTCAAAAGGGTAGCACAGTTATTTCTTTATAATAATCTGAGTGAGAGATTATGAGGTTCAAACCTCTAGTACTGGTGATAAATACTAAGGGTATCTTTGATATTATTTTTGAGGTTTGAATTATAGGACCTAATCCCTAATGGAATATGAGTTTAGTCTGAATCTGCTGATTTTGCAATATCTGTAGGACCGGTTTGGTGCTTGGGCAAGAGGAAATATCTAAGGGAGTCATCAGTGTAGAGGTGGTTGAACTAAAGGAATGTGACAGAGGTCAACCAAAAAGAGAGTAGAATAAGAAGACCAAGAAAAGCAGACCCCTGGGAACACTCCAACTTATGGAGTTACAGGAGGACACATCGGAGAAGGAGATGGACTGAGCAGAACAGGGAAGTTACCCTTGAGTAAGTCAGGGGTTTCTAACACTGCCCAAGCATGAGTGGCTCTGGGAAATGCCCTTCTCAGGTAACATACTTGCCTTGTTAATGGACTACATCCTGTTTAAGTTCACAATAACTCAGGTTGAAAGAAAACACTGTTAAGGCCTGGATGAAAATGAAAGAGCTGGGTTCAGTGGCATGCACCTGTAATCCCAGCTACTCAGTACATTCAGGCAGGAGGATCGTTTGACTCCAGGAGTTTGAGGCCAGCCTGGGCAACACAGCAAGACTTCATCTCTAAAAAAGTTTTTTGAGTGAGTTAAAATAAAGAACAGTAACAATTTCCATTCATTGAGTGTCAATTATGTCAGGCCCTGTGCTAAACACTTTATGTGTATTATTGTAACCCAACCTAAGCAGCCTTTATTTACATATAAATCCTACCCATGGATGCTTTGTATACTTTCATCACATTAGCACCATTTTTATCCTCCTTTCAGTAAAAGAATTAGCATTATCTTTTGGATGCCAAATGACAATGATCTCCTCCTTAAGGAGGTAATCAGGTATCTTAAAATGACACACATTATCCCCTCATTGCTTTGAGGTAATGTCTACTGAAGCAAAACATTTTTCATCTTTACTATGAAATGCTTCAATACTCATATGACACAGTCACATAATATCCTTAACACATGTATGTTACGTTCTCAATCTTAATAAAATGGGATAAGACATATAAAAGTGTATTTTTAAAAAAATGGTAAAAAAGGCCACCATTGTCAAATTTCTTGGCTGTTGAAATTTCTTCTTCAGAAATAAGTTGTGAATTCTAAGGGTACAAAGCTATGTCTTCCTCTTCTTTTGTGTCCCCTACAGTGCTAGTAAAATGTAGGCCCTTCATTCATGTCTACTAGCTGAGTAGAAGAAAGAACTATCTGACGTCAATTTTATGCACAGTAAGGAAAAAGAGTAAAAATTATTTTCAGTGGTATCAGGCAGAGGACCTATAAACCTACCTACTTGCTACATTCCTATTCACCTACATTCTATTCACCTGCCTACAATCTTGTGGCTTCACCTGCACCCAATGAGGAATGTGGATCTACATTCCTATTCACCTGCCTACAATCTTGTGGCTTCACCTGCACCCAATGAGGAAGCTGCTTCAACTCGGTCTCTGAGAACCCCTCCCAGGCGTGTGCCCTGCCCCTCTTCCCACAATCCACCTAATCACTTGATGTTGAGAGGACTCAGTGGGGCAGACCATTTGAAAGCTCATCTGTGTCTTGCCTGGAACTTCCAGTCCAGCAGAGGCTGCAACAATGGAACTGGTAACTAGGTGCTGGCTATCCTAAGTGGCTATGTGAACCGGAAGGTCCTTGCCTCTTTGCTGGAGGAATGCTGGCTTTCAGCATGGGCTGAAGAGTTATATGGCATCTTGGAGTATTTATAGAAATTCTGATTGAAACAACCAGAGACAAGATGATGACAACAGGTCACAGAGATGCATGCAACAGTCAGTGTAAGTCAGATGAAACTTAGGAGAGGTGTGTGGAAGGGTGAGTGTCCCATAGAGTCATAGTTCAGGTACCGTTGAGAGGGCAGTTTTTGTGTGCAATCAAGAGGTGTGCCCTCTCTTAGAGAGAAAAGACAAAAGACATGAGAAATAGCTGTGTCTTTGAACTGGAATGTAGCTAAAAGGAAAACTGGAAATAGCCAGGACTTCCAAGTTCCTGACCATTGTTTGAGCCAAACATTTATGTGTGTTGACTCATATGTTATCTAATATTGGTGGGAAGGTAAAGGAGATGGGGTCCATGGGAAGGGTCAAGAAGCATGAGGCCAAGGGGATGGTCTTTGGGCAGGAAAGTAAAATAATCCCTGGGTGTTGACAACAGGAAGTTAATCCTTAGTGGCTGAAAGCACTTTGGCTTTCTCTTTGGCAGGTGCCTGACTCCCTGCAGACCTGCCCTCATGAGGCAGTTAGGTGGAATCCCCCATACTGCAGTGCCTGAGGCCCGCTCTGCCCAAGACCGCCATAGCCAAACTGAGGAAGGAAGAGGATAATTACAGAGGTTCTGTGAGGTGAGTCAGAGCCACTGCCCGAGCTGCCCTTCTTTGTCCTCTGGGCCAGGGAGGTGCCGAAGCGGAGGGTCTCGTAGACAGGGTCCACCTTATTGCCACAGGCTGCAACAGAAGAGAAAGTTCATCTGAGGAAGCTCATCTGAGAGGACCCAGCCAACTGCTTACCACATCTCCTGGGTGAACAGCACCTGAGAAGCAGGCTCTGTGCAGAGGACTTCAGCCTCTGGGTAGACAGGGCTTTCATGGCCAAGTGTTCCTCACAGATGCGCCCCCACGCAGCATGCTCCCGTTTGCAGGTCCTGCCATGTACCAACTAGTACTCTGCTCCCAAATTCTTCCTGATTGGATTTCCTCTTTCATTACTCTTCTCTAATTTCCAGGTTCTTGCAGGGACCAGCTTTATTTCCTCTACTGGGAGGCTGTGCTCACCAAGGAACAAAGCCTTGAGACACAAAGTTTGCAGTAGGAGGCAACTGTTTTAGCAATAACTTGTCACTACTGAGCCTCATTAATGTCTAATTGAAAGCTTTCTAATTTACAAGTATATAGTTTAAAACTTGCCCCCCTAAAAAAGCAAAAATAGATGTCGAGATTTTCAGAGAGAGAAAAAAAATAATAGAAGTAAACTGAAAAATATTGTTAGAGAAGAAATCCAAGCCAAAGCTATCAATAAATATAGGGTATCTTTTGATCTTCATCAGAGGATAATATATTCACTGAGCTCCTACCAAGCATTGGTGTATAACCTATATTTATTTTTTATAGCAATTATGAGACGCAGCAATTGCTGTTCTCATTTTGTGGGGGTTGACAAGTCAAGTAACTTGTTCAAAGACACACAATTGTCAATAGGGAGCTGGGCTTTGAACCTGCTCTGGGGGATGCCATGCTCTGTGTTCTTTCCACTTCACCACGCTGCTGACGGTGGGATTATTAAGCCTTTGGGACTTAGGTGTTTTCTGAGCTTCATCAGGGAAAGGATGAAAATTCCTGGAGAATTTGGTCCACTTTATGTTTCCCTTCCAGCAAAACACACAGTCATACCCCAAACAGCCACCAAACAAGTACACAGAGATACCCCATGGGTTTTGCAGCCCTGGGAGGACAGTAGCCATTACTAACTTTACTGCTTCAAACTCAACTCAACCCATCAATGTCCCGACTCACCAATGGGCATGACTTCTTTAATGCAGCCAAACTGTTCATGAATGAGCAATGGGGAGCTGTAGTAACGCCGAAACCCCTTTGGCTGGAGAGAGAATGAGGAAGGCAAGGGGTCAATGTCAAGGGAGATGGAGAAAATCATATAAGAGCTCCCTAAATAAAACCAATTGGTTTCTCCAGGAGCACCCTCCTGTCTCCCATTAACGTGCTGACTTATCCTATAATTCCACAATTTAACCCCAGCAGGGACACAGAGGCAGGGAGGAATAGTGGCAAGAAGCAAGTTACACTCTATCCAGAAAATAAGCTCCTGGCCCTGACCTCCCCAGTCCTGCCTGTCCTCCTTCTGCAGGGCACTGCAGCCTCCTTTGTATCCCAGATCCTCATTGCCTTCTGGATTACAAGTGGACTGCCAGATATTATTTCACCACAGTTTGTTATTGTGGTTTGTTAAAATAATATAAATAAAAGAAAGGCCTGGGCATGGGTAAGTGGACCTCAGAGGGAGGCCTAAAAGCTCTTGTATATCTGAAGAGCTTTACCCAGAATCATTTGCTCTGTGTTCTAGATTCTGTTCTCTCTTTTTCCGACCTCTCCTTCATGGTCTGGCTTGGCTTATGGGAATCACGACTGGAGAAGGAGAAGGGGAAGCAAGGGAGGCAGAGGTTTGAGAAAAGAGACATTGCAAATCAGAGTAAATAGATAAACTCAGAACCTGGACTCACTATACTCCACCACTGGATGGGAACTTGGTGGCCCAGTCCCTACTAGAATTCCAGAATCCTCTGTAATGTTCCTGGAAAGTGGTGTCCCTTGTCGGTACACTGTCAGTGATGGTAGGGGGTGAAGGAGCATTCACTAACCCCAGACGCAAGACATTATCTGTTATCGTTAAGACTTAGTATCCACTGATGTTAGGCCTTTCTCCAGGAGCCTCAAAGGACAACAGAATTACGCTTCTAAACTTTAGGCCTAAAATTTTTTGAAGACAGCTGTTGATGTCCTGTCTAATTATTCTCTAGGGTAGACATTCTTGGTCCTTTTTACAATTCTTTGGCCATCCTAGTTTCAAATACCCTCAAATTTGTGCTCTGGATTGCTTTTTGAAAAAAAAATTTTGAGACAGGTTCTCACTCTGTCACTCAAGCTAGAGTGCAGTTGTGCAATCTGGCTTACTGAAACCTCCGCCTTCCAGGCTCAAGCAATCCTCTAATCTCAGCTTCCTGAGTAGCTGAAACTACAGGCACACACCAACACACCCAGCTAATTTTTTAATTTTTTTTTTTGTTTGTTTTGAGACAGAGTTTCGCTCTGTCACCCAAGCTAGAGTACAGTGGCGTGATCTTGGCTCACTGCAACCTCCGCCTCCTGGGTTCACGCCATTCTCCTGCCTCAGCCTCCTGAGTAGCTGGGACTACAGGTGCCTCCTCGTGATCCACCCGCCTTGGCCTCCCAAAGCACTGGGATTATAGGCGTGAGCCACCGCGCCCGGCCTAATTTTTAAATTTTTGTAGAGACAGGGTCTCACCATGTTGCCCAGGCTGGTCTCGAACTCCTGGGCTTAAGCGATCGACCCACCTTGGTGTCCCAAGTGCTGGGATTATAGGCATGAGCCATTGTGCCAGGCTTGAATTGCTTCTTAATCAATATGTGGCACCAGGACTGAAGCCCATCCTCCTGAGATGGTATGATCAGCCATCTCAAGGGCCATTCAATCTCCCTTGGTTTGGCCAACATGATTCTGTTAAATTGGTGCTGATATTTATTACTCTCTCCTCTTTTGTGTGGGCTTAGCTCTTATCCTCTCTTGCTACCCACTGAGCTGACAACCAGGGAAGCACTAGGGTGACCAACCATTAGTTAGCCTGGGGCTTAGGAGGTTCCTGAGATGCATGACTTTCACTTTTAAAACCTGAACAGTCCCAGGATGTGGGACTTTCAGTATTAAAACTGAGAAAGTGCCAACCTGGGAGAAGTTGGTCACTCTGTTAATGACCGTGACTCCTTCAAGGTGGGGCATTGTTGATTAGGTTGACAAAGCTCCTTGTTTTCTGATGATGCCAATTAGGAAACCAAGCTGGCAGCCAGTTCTGGGGTGCTTTGCTGAGGGTTTCAGGGAAGGACTGCAGCAGGCAAGTGCCCTAGCAGGGAGGTGTGGGCCTCACTCCTGGCACAAGCCCTTACCAGCTTGCCCATGCACCGCTGGGGTGCCAGGCCATCTGTGCACTTGTGGTGGATGCTCATCTTACAGGCTTTGCAGCGCAGTCCATGCTTAGCATTTGTTCCTGTCAGGCACATGGCAAACTTTGGTTAGGATACAACCTGCCCTTTCCTGCTGATTAGGCTAAAATCACAGAAAATGAGGTTCCCTCTATAACCAGGTAATTCTTTCCTACAACTTTTTCATGAAGCTTTAAAAAAAAAAAAAAAATTTTTTTTTTTTTTTTATATATATATATATATATATATGGTAGATTCTTTTGCTTTCTCCTACATTTTCTACCTAAGGTATACACGCTGGTTTCTCCCCATCTTTCCTATTTACTACTCCAGCAACTCTAAGCCTCCTCCATGTCCTTTGTTCTCTCAATTCAAGCTAGTAAATTCCATTTTCTTTGCTTTTCATGTAGATTACTCATTTCTACTTTTCTGTGTCTTACTGAGTAGTGCAAGTCCTGAACTTTCACGTATTTTCTTCTTTCTATCACTGGATCTGAGCTGTTGGACAAACTCTCAGGGAAATGATTGATTCAGGGGGAAGGGCAGGTCCGTGTGAGAGTGGGGCTGACAGGCTTCTAAAAAGGGGAGAGAGGACTCAATCAGATGCCAACCCCAGCCTGGGGAAAGAGGAAGAGGTTGTGAATGATAATGAAATTGTGGCTGAGGTGAGTCACTTAGCTTCTTGGGACAGGGTGCTATCATGGAGTGAGAAGAAAGAAGGTGGAGAAGAAAAGGCAGAGGGCCATCCTGGTAGCTGCATGTACAAAGGCCCAAGGCAGGAGCACTGGAGAGGAACTGGGAGGCCCAGTAAGAGGGCAGGGTGTGGGAGCTTCAGGAAGATGGCAGGTGCTGCACACCGGTGTTCATTATTTCAGAAAGTGGCTGGATAAAGGTTAAGACAGGATGTTAAAAATGGGTGTGTTCTCCCTTCATCTAGTCCAAGACAAGAGAATGCAAGACAAGAGGTGCCATCTGCTCTGATATCCCAAAGTAAGAGGGTAGGTTCCAGGCAGGTCTCAAAGAGGTGCCAAAATGAATTTTTGCCACTCTTAGATGACCAAGCACCTCATGTATTAGAAAAGAGGAAGAAAGGTGAGGTAGTGGAGAGAGGATTCCTTTGCAGAGTTGTTGAGACACTATCAGTCTTATCCCTCCTCCTTTACCATGATGAAAAGGATGGGGGGTGCTCTGTTGTCTCCTCAGTCCTGAGAGGGTCTCAAGGAGACTATTTTAACAGCTTGACCTGTGTGAATCTGTGGGACATATGGCTGTGGCCACACCCATTCTTGGAAAAACCTAAAAATAAGAGACATAGGTGGCCAGGGGTCCTGTCAGTCTACTGAGGAGACAGTTGTACGAACAGGGCCTGCACTCCAAAAGCTTGTTAGGAGAAGGGTTGGTGAGTCCAACAAATATGTGATTCTCATGGATCAGATATGGATTATGTCGAATGCTATCCAAGATGACAACCTGGAGAGACAACAGGATTTCAACAAAGTCAATCTCTTTAGAGGGGAGATACAGGAATGAATACATCCATGTAGTGCGAGACATGAAGTCAAGATACCTTGCTGTACAACACAGCTGACCACAGACCCAAAGTGAGGTCTGTGTGAGGGTCCCAAAGTGAGGATGTCCTAAGATTACAAAATCCACCCTCTTCTCCACAACTGCCTCACCATCTAGCCACTCTCACTGCTTCATCTGTTTTTGTCCTCCTCCAACCCAATGTGTGTGCAGTGCTGGGGTAATGTTTTAAAATGTAATCAAATCATCTCTATTTCTTGCTTAAACATCTTTCAGCAGGTTCTGTCTGCCTTTCTGATACGGTGCGCATCCTACTGGCAAGGCTCTGCATGCTTTGGGAGCCCACCTTTATCTTGATCTCAGGCCAATCCCTCTTGCTCACCATGCTTTAGACATGTGGTCTTCTTATAGTTCCTTGAATACTTGAACTCTTTAATTCCTCAGGTCTCTACACATGCTGCTTCATATGCTTGGAATGCGGTTTCCATCACTCTTCAGCTGGCTAGCAACCCCTCAGTCTGTGGATCTCTTGGCATTTCAATGAAGCTTTCTTGAAAACATTTCCCACCCCTGTCTAAATTATCCTTTTCCTCTTACTTTTTCTCCCAACACTCTGTGGTTATCTTTCACATCGTTTATCATGATTATTATTTATTTGAAAGTTTGTTTTAGTCTGCCTTTCCCTCTGGACCATGAACTCAATGAGGCTAAGGACTGTGTCTGTAAATTTGCCTCGATATTCCCAGCTCTTGAGCATGATGTCTGATAAATATACATTAAATAAATTAATGAACACATTTTTTCATGGTCACTCATGAACTGAAGCAATGGTGGCTGATTTGAGATAATTTGTGGAAGTTGATTAATCAACGATGCATAAATAGTGTTCAAGAGCTGAGAGGGGGAACTTGAAGATCTATTTGTCTTATTTCATTTCAAAGATGAGATGCCTAAGGGTCCAAGGGATGTAAGATTTGCCCCAAGTTGGAGAAGGTCCTGCCTAGTTTCACTCTTGCATTGCTTGTCCTAAATATTTCCTCCTTTTATTTGGGTTGTTTAACCTATGTGAAGATGAGGTTGGGGCTAACTGGATGATAACGTAAGCGTGGGTAAGAACCTGGCATGCAACCTGGAAAAGCAACAGGCAAACCCCTGAATGAGAAAAGAGTTATATTACCTGGAAACTTTCTTCAGGATGGCATCATTTAACATGATGTGTGTCTGCTGTCACAGTCACTTCACAGAAAGTTGAAGTGACACATGAACACACTATACATTATTGGGCATGTATGCTTGTTTATAAATACTCACTGAAAAGTCCCTTTTCCTTTTTGAGAATAACTACTTAGCTGAAAGACTGCTGTGCTTTCAAAAGACTGGACTTTGAAAGCAATTCCTTACTTTTCGTTTTCAAATTAGAGAATGCTATTTGTGCTCTATGGGGGAATTTAAGTAAAAGCTTCAAAGAGGAAGCTATTTCATTGTGTGCTGGACTCTGCAATAGTATCATTATATGTTAAAATCTACATGTTTTATTCAGGTCCAAACACCATGATTTCAGTTTTCCATGTCTGTTCTTATACCATACACTGTTTTGTATGAACCAGACCACCAGAAATTATTTGGTTTCTGATGTTCCAATGTCCATTCTGGGATAACAAGAATGATTGAAGAGGAAAGCTTTCTTTCTGCAGCTCAGAGAATCGTTCAAAGGAATAATTCACATCACAGCAGTGGCATTAGTTTATTGTAGCAAGATATGGGGAAGCCATGGTCTGCCTTGTTTTATCACTAGTGACCACCATCACAAAGTCATTGCTGCAAGTGACCCTTATGCGTGAATAGAGTAGGAAAAATGTAGTTTTAAATTTGAATCTGTCTCAGTCTGGCTCTTTAAATTTAAGAAAACTACTAGTATTTCTGGAACCTCAGCTACTTCATTAAATGGGACTAGTACTATCTACTCTCAGAGTTTTTAATAGAATAGTATCACAATGTATGCAAAAGGATTGCATGAGTTTAAATATCTGGAAACAAAGATTTAATATACCTGGTTTAAATACCTGGAACTTTGGATAAACAATGGTGGACCAATCATATAAACTTCCCACTTAGTCCTACCAACACCCTACTAAAATCACAGTCCAGGAATTTAAAAACAAAGCATATACTACACAGAACAAGGTTATTGGAAGAAATAGCAAGAATAGATGAGAGTTTAACATATTTGAAAGATAAAAGGCAAGTGGAGATATGGTAAGCAACTTAGTAGATGATAGGGAGACTGAATTTCTCAGTAACCACTTGGAAACTAGAAGAAGATGAAATTTCAAAAGCTGTTAAAATTCTCTGAGGAAAAAAAGATTTGCAACCCAGAATTTTATGCCTAGCCAAATTATTAACATGTATGAAGGTAGAATGAAGATATTTTCCTATCTTCAGGGATTCAGAATATTTACTTTACACATACGTTTTCTTAGAAAACTGCTAGAGAATATGACTCAGAAAAATGAGGGACTAAATCAAGAAGGAGGAAATACCAGATTCAGTACATAACAGAAGAACTGACAGTCGACACCGAGGAGAGGTAAGCGGTATCCCACTATGATAACTCTGCAGTACCCGTACACTGGAGCGTCAAGAAGAAGTAAGGCAGCAGACTTGGAAAAAAATAGCACTTATAAGTTTATTGATAGCCAGATGCGGTGGTGCATGCATATAATCCCAGTACTTTGGGAGGCCAAGGTGGGTGGGGGCCAGGAGTTTGAGGCCAAGTGTTCAAGACCAGCCTGGGCAACAGGCTGGTGAAACTCCGTCTCTAATACAAATTCAAAAACTAGCCAGGCGTGGTGGTTCATGCCTGTAATCCCAGCACTTTGGGAAGCTGAGGTGGGCAGATCGTTTGAGGTCAGACAGCCTGGCCAACATGGTAAAAACCCATCTCTACTAAAAATTCAAAAATTAGCCAGGCATGTTTACGCCTGCCTGTAGTCCCAGTCATTCAGGAGACAGGCATGAGAATCGCTTGAACCCAGGAGACAGAGGCTGGAGAGAGCCGAGACTGCACCACTGCACTGCTGCCTAGGTGACAGAGTGAGATTCCGTCTCAATAAAAAAATAAAATAAAAAGTTTATTGATACCTTTGAGGTTTTGATACTGTAATAGATATGACATTTGATAAATCTGTGAAGGGATTTGAAAAAAATAATTATAGATACATGAAACGTTCAGGAAGTAAAAGCAATTTTTAATTTGAGGAAAAATAAAATCTGTGTAAGATTGTAAGAAATGTACAGTACTTGAATCAGAAGTGAACAATAGCCACAATAGGGCATAAATTGGCCATGTATCACAAGATTGTGATAAAACTACTTGGGAAGATGGAAGTAAGGGAGCAAAGACTGTGATGTGACTCTTTGTAGAAGGTGACAGCAAGGAAGAAAGAAACAAGGGGTGTTGCTGGAGATGTGAGAGCGGAACCCTCATCTGCAGCAGGAAGTCAAGAAGCACAGCATTTAGAAGTGCTGAAATAAATGACAGAAGAAACAATGAAAAAGGACAAAAGTGATTGCCTTTCAGATGCGAATCTGGGATGAGATAGTTTCTGTTGTAGAACTTTCAGTACCATCTGCCTTTAAACTATTCTCATGAACTACTGTAACAAAAAGCAGGTAAAAAAATGAAGTCTCTGGAAACAGGGTCAAGTCATCCCTCAGAATGATGCGGCTCTTGGGATATGGAGCTGTTGGGAAAACATGGGGCTAGCTCATCACCTAAGTCATCAGTTCTTCCCTGGGCATGTGAAGTTCTGGGCTAAATGAAGACAGTTTTATAAGTCACAGCTGAAAATTATTTAAAATGTTAGTTATGATGTTCAAATGGAGTTTGGAATGGATCAATGCAAGCCAATACAACACTGATTAGGAGATAGGCAGTGGGCTGTTTTATGAGCATGGTATCATTTACCACTATGCTTAAGTGAGCTGTCCGCAGAGAGCCAAATATTGGAGTGCAAAGACATCTGTACATCAATGTTGGAAGAAAATATTGAAAAGCTTTTCTCAATGCTGGTGGCTGAACCTACTACACTAAATGGCATGCATCCACTTTTTTTAAAAAAATGAAATTAATTACACATATCTGTAAAATAATTGACTGGACTAATTTTGGTAAGATTTTGCCATTGAGGCATTGCTTAATCCTCAATCCAATTTCATATAATGTCAGAGTTAAGGATAAAACAGGATAAAATGGTGATTTACAATTGAGATTACTTAACTACAAAAATAATTTGGAGAATGAGTACACATAAACTTGTATAAGAAAAGAAATGTAATCAGTACAGTACTTAAATCAACAATGAACAACAGTTATAATTCTTGCTAATAATTAGTCTGCTTCCAGATTATACAAGTATAGAATTACTCTTGTAATTTATTTGATGAAATTAGTATACATTAGACAAAAAAGACTCTTTACCATGATTTAAGAAAAATAATTTTAAAAATCTGTAACTACACATATAGAAATGTCCATAAATATTGCTTAGATTATATCAAATATCCATAAGTGATTCTAAGGTAAATGCAGGCAAGATAGTCCAAAGACTTTCTAGGCCTCTGCTTTTCCAGGTTTAGCTATTGGACTCCTCTCAACGTCCACCAGTACAGGGGCATGGCTGGGAGAGGAGCCTGTGAGGGATACCTGCATCAAGAGTTGTGCAAAGCCCAGAGAAGGTCAAATGATCATGTCACAGAAGGGTCTTAGAGCTGGAGAGAGGAGAGCAAAAGCAATGGGTAGTTTTCAGTGCCAAGGCAGACGAGGAATTTAAGGGCTAAGGATGATGCAAACAGTAATAATGATGACAGAGTCAGTACTTTTAAACTGAAGGCTATAACAAAACTGGTGCTAGACAGTAAAAACAGGCCTAATAATGCAGCTAGCTCTATTAATCAGCAGTTTGCCCTTGAATATACACTAACACAAGGAAGAAACAGAATCACATGGAGATCACTAAAGCAGCTCTCCACCATGCAACCCCTCCCTACTTTCCTTGCTTCATTTTCAATGTGACACCTTGGGTTCCTGGTAAGGGTGGCTGTATCATACCTGCTCGAGTGATAGGTACACCAGAATCTCAGTAGAGAACTTATTATGTAACCAAAGCCACCTGTTCCCCAAAAATCTATTGAAATAAAAAATAAACTAAAAAATAAAATAAAATGAGATATTTTGATATAGACACATATGCATGCTTCTTGTGTTTCAAGATTTTGGGTTGATTTTTAGAGCCACACATTCCTGGATTCAAAGCCTGGCTCCAATATATTCCATCAAAAGTGTAAGGAAGACAGAAGACTTTAATAGCCTAATGACCGAGGATGAAATTGAAAGAAAAATTATTTCAGGAACGCCTGCCAAAAGATGCCTTGTCTACACAATTGTAGGAATAGCTTTTTATCAAATCATTGAGAGAATTCCCTTCTATTAAGTTGCAAAATATAACAAAAAAGTTTCTCAATTAAATTTATAAGTTGCACTAAAAACGACACCAAAATTTCTCAAAGCAAAGAAGGGAAACTACAGATCAATCTTACTTATAAGTGTAAAAATTTTAAATCAAATGTTAGCAAAACAAAGTCCACCTTGTACAGAAAGAAGAGTCACAAGATCTTGTCAGGTTTTTTTTCCCAGGAATGCAAAGATCGCTTATTATGAGAAATAGTTGTCAATCTAACAATCATATAAATAGACTTCTCATTCTGACTTCAGCTATGACTAAATATGGGACAGAAGGGGACTTCCCTAGTATAATAAAGAATACACATGTGAAATAAATAAATTTCTATGATATGTAATGAAGAAACATTAGAAGCTCTTCCTCACCATCCACAAAAATTGCTCTCACCAAGGTTACCAGACACCATGATCCATTTGGCTAAGTGTCACAGTCAAAGTCCTTCCCATAATTGAGCCATCAACAGCATTTGACGAGGCTGATCATTCTCTCCTCAACCTATTTTCCTTTTTGGCTTCGAAGACAACACACTTTCTTGGCTTACACCTACTATACTGGTCACTCCTTCCCAGTCCCTTTGCTAGTTTCTCCTCTTCTATCCAACTATTTCACATGAGAGGGCTCCAGGGCTCAGTCACGGGTCCTCTTCTCTGTCTATACTTACTCCGTGGCTCATATCAAAAGGTCTCATGCCTTTAAATACTATGTATATGATGATTATTTCAAAATTAAAACTCTAATCTAGACAAGACTCTCAAACTCCAGACCTACTGATACACCTGACTACTTGACATTTTTTTCTTTTGGCTTGGATGTCAAATAAACATTTCAATTTTAACATGACTAACACTGAATTTTCCCCCAACGCATACTCCAGAATCTATACAACCTCACATACTCCAAAACTTATAGTAGACAGTTTCCCTGTCTAAGTTGATGGCAACTTCATTTTTCAAGTTGCTTAGGCCAGAAACCTTGGAAGCATCCCCATCTCCTATTTTTCCCATACAGCCGACATGTAGAAAATCAATCCAGTCGGGGTCATTCAGAATATATGAACAATCTGACACCATCTCTATTCTTCCTGCTGTACCTTGATCTCTTACCTGAATTACTGTAATAGCCTCCTAACCGTTCTGCTTGTGTCAATCCTCGCCCCCATGCCATCAAAGTCTATTTTTCTCATAGCAGAAACACCAACACTTTGCAAGTATAATTAGATCCATGTCCTGTAACTACTCTGCAGAATAAAAGCCAACGTCCTTGCAATGGCTTACAGAGTTGCACAAAATCTCTCTGCTCCTTTACTCTGTGCTCCTTATTTGCTCTGTTTTAGCCCCACACTGGCCTCTGGCTGTTACTTAAAGACACCAAGTATGCTCTGCTTTGAGGTTTGCTCTAGCTGTTTCATTCACTTGGAATGCTTCTTCCCAGGAGTTCCTTCATTTTCTGCAAAATTTACTCATATTATCTTCTTGATGACTCTCATTCTGACCACCTCATGTGATACCGCAACCTGCCCCTGCCTCTGCACTTCTGATCTTTGTCTTCCTGTTTGTTTTACATTTTCCTTCTTTCCATATCATATATCACCTTAGAAAATTATCTATCTACCTATGGTCAATCACCTTACCTATCTTTTCATCTTTATCCATTCATTCATCCATCATCCATCCATCATCTCCCCAATTAAAATGTCAACAATTTGAGAGCAAAGATCTTTGCCTGGTTTGTTCATTGATGCATCCCAAGTACTTAGAACAGGGCTTAGCACAAGAGGAGATACTCCGTAAGTATTTGCTGAATGAATTCTTTTTTTTTTTTTTTTTTTTTTTTTGAGACGGAGTCTCGCTCTGTAGCCCGGGCTGGAGTGCAGTGGCCTGATCTCAGCTCACTGCAAGCTCCGCCTCCCGGGTTTTACGCCATTCTCCTGCCTCAGCCTCCCGAGTAGCTGGGACCACAGGCGCCCGCCACCTCGCCCACCTAGTTTTTTGTATTTTTTAGTAGAGATGGGGTTTCACCGTATTAGCCAGGATGGTCTCGATCTCCTGACCTCGTGATCCGCCCGTCTCGGCCTCCCAAAGTGCTGGGATTACAGGCTTGAGCCACCGCGCCCGGCCTGAATGAATTCTTAATTAAGTTTGAAAAAATGCAAAGATGTCAGATATTAATAATACTCAGCATGCTTATTAAATAAGAAAAACATTTCTTGAAGGGATGCCAATTTTCTTCAAGTGGTTCTGCGGATTTACCATAATTCCAGTTGAAATATCAATGGGATTTGGGTGGGGGATTTTGTAAAATGATTCTAAAATTAATATTGAAAAGTACATGCATGAGAATACCAAAACATTTTTGAAAAAGAATTTGTTGTGAACCACAATAGTACTTAAACTAGAGAGCTACTGGAACTAATAAAATAACCAATAAAGCAAATTGAGAGCCTAAGTATCTTTAAGAATTTAGTTTTTGATAAAAGTGACTTTTGAAATCAGCAGTGGAAGGAGGAATTATTCAGCAAAGATTGGTGAGTTAACCTGGCTAATTTTTTTGGGAAAACACCAGATACTTAATTCATAGCATATTCTAAAATAAAATTTGGATGGGTTGAAAAATTTAAACAAAAGTTTAAACTACTAAATTAGTTGGAGAAAACATAAGTCCTAGATTATTCGTTTTGGGGTAGAGAAATCCTTTCTAAGCATCATTTTATGAGAGAAAGCAATATACCAAAAGATTGGTACATTTTGCCACATAAAAATGAAATCATTAGTACAAAACTGAAAGGCGGATAAATTAGGAAAGATTATTGCTTTACATAATTAAGGATATTATACAGCATTCTATAGGATTTATAAGGAGTTCTTACAAATTAACAGAAAAGGATAAATAAGCCAAAAATATATTGTTCAAGGACATAAACTGACAACTTAAAAAATAAATAAAATAGAAAGTTAAGCATCTAATAAATCACATACTTAATTAGTAATCAAATAACTAGAAATGAGAATAGCAACCTATCTGTTTTTTTTCCCCATCAAATTTGCAAGATTGAAAAAAACCCTAAAAGTTACCATCATTGATGGGATGCAGGCTGCTGCTGGAAGAGGAAAATGGTACCACAGTTGTCAGATTAATTTGGGAACATGCATCGAAAGCTTTAAACATGGGCATTATTTTTGGATGCAGCAATTTTAATATTAGAACTGGGTCTTACAAATTAATTAAGCATATCTGCAAATATCTTACTACAAAGATGCTTACTTCAGCTTGGCATATACTAAAAAATGAAAAACAACAAAATATCACAAAGTATGTTATTAGTTAATGAAAATGTGGTACATCCATAAACAAAATATTTTGGCCAATGAGATAATTTTTAACTAATGTTTTAATTAATGTTCACAATATAATGTTAAAGTGTCAAAATTAGGGTAAAAACAAAAATATTTAGAAAACTCATTCAAAATATGCATATATATGCATGTAAAAAAGTCTAGCAGGGCACACACCAAGATGTTAGTAATATGGCTATCTGAATTGTGGAATTATAATTCCTTTTGTTCTTGTTTTTGCTTACTTGTATTTCCTCATTTTCCATAATGAGTATATTTTCTTATATTAAGAAATAAAACACTACACATTTTTGAAAGGAAATATTATTTTTGAAGAATTGGCTATTCAGGTTTTTTTGTGGTTTCACACGAACTTTAGAATTATGTTTTATACATCTATGAGAAAGACATTTGAAAATTTTGATAGGGATTACATTGAATCTGTAAATCGCTTTGGGTAGTATGGACTTTTAACTATGTTAGTTGGCTTTCAATGCTTTATGGACTTCAAAGCATGTTTTTTAATCCACATTTTCTGGCCCAGGTTTTCCAGCCTCTGCACTACTGACATTGAGGCCTGACAATTCTTTGTTCTGTGTATATGTGCAGGCCTGCCCTGTGCATATTTAGCGGCATCCCTGGCCTCTACCCACTAATGTCAGCAGCACCCCTTCTCCCACAGTTGTAACAACCATCTCCAGACATTGCCAAATGTCCCTTGGGGGTAGGGTTGCCAGATAAAAAACAGAAAGCTCAATTAGATTTTAATTTCATATAATAATTTTTTTCTGTGTTAGTGTTTCCCAAATATTGCATGAGACAAGTGTATCCCAAATATTGCCAGTGACCTATTAAAAAAATTTGTTGTTTATCTAAATTTCAAATTTAACTGGCTGTTGTATCTTTTTATTTGCTAAAGTGTGAGGCAAATTGCTCCAATTGAAAACCACCAATGTAGAGCAATAGTTATTTTCAGCTATTTTTTTTTTTTTTTAATAGCTGAGGAACCTGGCTTGGGGAGGCAAGTGCTTGGTCTAAGGCTATAGGGCAAGAATGGTGCAGAGATGAGATCTGAACCCAGATATCCTGATTACACATTCCGTCTTCCTTCCTTTGCATAGAAGAACTATTCATCTTTATTCCTGAAGGGTTGAAACTGAGAGAGAATCAAGACCAAGGTCACTTGACATGGGACTGTGCCCAGGGTCGCCAAGAAGTGGAGACTGCATACGCTTTCTCTAACACAGTTCTTTGAAGTTAACTATTAATCCTCACTTAACAGATGGAAAATTGAGGATCAGAGAGTTTAAACAATGTTACTAGATTAACTAGTTAGTAAGTGATAGAGCTAGAATCCTAAAGCAGGTCTGACTTAATGCATACCTGACATTGCATTTCTGGCTGGTGTCCTTTACTTATTTATTCTCTCCCTCTTTCATCAACTATGATCACCTGAAACCTTCTAGCTAGATTTTCTGGTTGTATCAAGATACCAGTTCTTTGATCTATTTTAATTTGGAAATCAGGAATAAAAGAATAAACTGATCCAGAACTCTTTTAAAATACCATTTCTGACCAAAACCAAATCATGAAACCATTTGATTTTCCTTTTGGATATGGTGCCTTCTAAATGAGGAGTTCATCAAAAGAGAGACAATGGTTAAGCTAGAGCAATCTGTAGACTATATATTAGCTTCTGGAAAATTAAAAATTGATTCTGTTTTGCTTTTATTTTAAAGAAAATATGGGATGTTTTGGTTCTTTGTACACAACAGGATATTGCTGCTAAGAACTGTAGATAGTTTGGTAGAGAGTCATTAACTCCTATTCATCCTTCAATACCCAACTCAAATACTACATTCTTTATGGAACTTTCATTGACCTCTTCCTCCAGAGGTAGAACTATTGTTTCTACACGTGGCTTTCCCTAGTACTTTGTATATACTTTCGTTCAGGTTTTTTTATGTGTATCCCCAATTATTTACTAGGATAATCTGTATATATTAAGCATCTGTGGGGAAAGAAAGAAAGAGTAAGATGAATATATACGCAAGAAACAAAGTAAAGATGTTATTTAAAAAATAAAATTAGCTCTTTTCTCAACTATTTTTGTACTTCCTTTTTCTCTCCCCAGTACCTAATGCCTTTCACATAACTCTTAAGTTACTTGCTGAGTTTTAGTTTCAGAGAATTTTTTCAGGAAGATATGTTAAAGCCTTGCAACCAAAAATGTAGTTCATGGACTAGCATCACTAGCATTACCTGAGACCCTGTTAGGAATGCAGACTCTCAAGGCCCAACCGGGTCCACTAAATCAGAATGTGTATTCTAATAAGACTTCTGGGTGACTTAGATACTCACTAAATTTCGAAGATGTCTTGCCTTATAGATCAGCAGCCTAGGAAAAGCGAATACACATGTGTTGAAGTCCTTCCTTTGGGGTACATGGCAAACATCACTAATCCATGACCATTTTTTCTCTAAATTGAGGTGCAGCTTTAGAAGCGTCTTTGGTGAGGCATTTTCAATCAATTAGTGTGGAAGTCGGTTTGCCCTCCCAGATCTAGCCAACCCTCTCATTTTACCAATAAAGAAACTAAGGCTCAGAGAAGCAAAGTGATTTGGTAGATATCATACTGTTCCTTCACGCAGAGCTGGAATTAAAATACTAATCTCCAGCCTCATGGTCTTATGGTCTTCTCGTCACACCACGCTGGGAAGTTAAGCAGACATGGCTCGAACCAGGGCTTACAAATGACCTCTTTCTCATCATCCCAATGGGAGACCTAGATTACTTGTCACTGTCTTCTCAGTGTGATGTTTTAGAAAGAGCTTGATATTTGGAGTTAGAGCATTACAACTTAAACTGCCCCTCAACTTTAGATATCTCTCAATAGTTACAAAATTTTCTATTTAAGGGGAAGAAAGGGAGCACATTTTCTAGTACAGCTGAACTCTAGTATGGGGCCTCAGTGAAAAATAACCCATTCCATCTCTCCCCTACTCCAAGTTCAGTTGAACAAAATGGTTTCCAAGTTTTCCAGGAAATTCAATAATATAGTAATTCACCAGTGACTTTTGAAATGCCATCAAGCAAGCAGAAAGGATCCTTTAAAAATGCGAAGACCCCAAGGCCATCTTTCTCTGCCTATGTTCCCCACTCCTTGCTCTACTACATCTTTTCCAACCCTGTCTTAGCTTTAAAAAACTAATGGCATTCATTGTTTATAAATGCCTCTGTTGATCTTTCCTATTTTGGTTCCTGACTACTAGTGGAAAAACTCTCTCTACTTCCCCCTCCCCTCACCCGCACTTGGCTTTAAAAATAGCAATTAGAGTTAGGTTGGCTGAGGGCCTTGTGGTTGGAGTCCACAGCCTTTGCCCTCTGGGTCACTGGTTCACATCCTAATACCACGGCTGGTAGACTTTTCTTCTCTTTCGTGTGTTTTGCTTAAAGTTTTGGGAGGAGGTATCCTCCTGGATGATCATTTTCTCACGACCATCTGGGAAGCATCTGAACTTGATATCCCTGACCCCGGTATTAATAATATCTGCTACGCTGTCTTCTTCTCCTCTTTTCTGAAGTCTGCAGTGTTCACAATTTCATGTGCTTTCTTCAGAATTGCTCTTCTAGCTCAAGGCTGAATAATTTGTATTGATCTTCAGGTCTCCAAAGAATGGACTGGCCAATTCACGCTCAACCCCTTTTCCCTATTTCCAGACTGCTTTCCTAGGAATTTGATATACGGTTAATATCAACCTGCTTTTCACACATAAAGATAGCTTTAATAACAGTGAACAGGTTTTAAGTCTTATAGTCCACAAAGTGCTTTCACATGTACCACTTTAGTTGTCAGTAAATTCTATGATGTAGGTATTGTTATTTCTAACTCATTTGAAAGACACTTAGATTGAGAGAAGGTAAATCAGTTGTCCAAGATCACTTGATCCACCAACCCTCTGACTCCTTGGCACGATCCTGCCTCTCTCCTGTCTCTTGCCGGTCTATATTTTGAGTTTGTTTGTTTGTGATGATCCACTTGCTGATGATCACCTGTGGCACTGTTGATGACCGTTAGGGGTACTGAACAAAGTTTTACTTTCTATGAATCCAGTGAGACAAAGTTCTTACTTCACCTTTGTTAGATACTGGAGGTTTGAGCAAGTCAAACTAGGCAGCATGACCATAATTCTTCAGGCAATGAGGTAGTGCAAGCATTCTTGAGAAAAGCAGTAATGTGATGCCAGTTTGCTTCCCTAAGAGATATGGCGGCAGTGTGTTAAGTGGATGAGAAGATAGAGAGAGAGGGAAATAACATAATTTAGGAAGTTCTTGAAAGAATTCGTATGAAATGTACTAAAGCCTGAACCAGGGTGGGAGCTGTGGGGAAAAGAAGTGGGAGCCAATGAGAGAGAAGCCACAAAAGTAGCACTGACACTGTGGTCATGGAAGGGATTTCTTGATAAAGGGGCCAGGTAGCTGAGGATGAGGTGCCATCTGCCCTCAGAGGAGAGAAAACACCAGCGAAGTGGCAAGTTTTATTGAGGGAGGAGACGCTTTGTCTCACTGTGGATGTATTTAAGCATTTTGGCATCAAGAAGGCATGTGGGCAGCAAACTTTTGGCAGTCAATGTAATAGACTAGACCTCTGGAGAGCAGGGAGGCCTGCAGCAGCTTCGCACAGTCCCTACACAGCAGGAAGCAAGGCAGTAAGACAGGGAAGAAGGAAAGTGCCTTGAAAGTTACTAATAACTGAGCATGACTGCATTTGGGTACTGGCTCATTTAAACTTGACAACACATCTATTAGATAGGTGTCTTTTTTCTATTTTTTAAAATAAGAAAATAGATACTCAGAAGGTATTCCTTGAAATATCCTTACAAACACAAATATTAGGATAATCTCAGGCACAGTGATATAGTTCTTTCAGGTCAACAGAGTCAGGCTCATTCATCGTCCTTCATCAGTTTTAATTATATGTGATTCTTGGCACTTCTCTTTATGACACTGGAAATGGGGGGATGGTGTCTGGATCTTAGATTGCAAAGGATCTGGTACAGGCTGAAGTGGATATGAGCCCTTTAAACCACAGTCTTGCTATGACAACAGAAACATACTTCCCTGACTGGAGGCAGGAGTGTTACGCACATGCATGTACATTGTATGTATGGGCCTTCCTATGTTTATTTATTGTAATGTTGTTGAGGCAGGGACTGCAGGGTTGCCATATGCTTCTGCATTTTCTTCCCAAGGTATGCGTAACACGTGATAGAATGATACCTGCTTTGTTTCTGTGGTTGAACAATCAGACGGTGTTTGATAAGCTACAGAGAAAACACTTTAACAGGATTTAGCCATATATTTCTCTTCACTCTATCCTTAATAATTGGGTCACAGTGTAGACACACAGACACACAGACACACACACACACACACACACACACACACACACACACACACACACCTGCCTGTTTCACTGAGTCCCAGACATATACAAAGGACTGCCCTATTTTATACTAACGGCCCAGTTCTGTCATTTTACGATGTGGTATCCACTGTGGCTGCACAACCAAGAGGACCATTCTAAAGTAGGTCAGTGGAGCATTCCCTGTTACGGCAGCTGAAAGATAGTGCAGGATGCACATTTTCCAACTGGCCTCCCTCTTCTTTGTGTTTGTAGCTGCAGATGTCCTATTCCTGTGGATTCCTAGCCTTTACACACAGAAGTAAGAATGAGTCAAAAGGCAGGCAGCCTCTCAACTTTATCTGTCATGGCTTGGTCTGAACCTTAGGCAGGAAGGCAGGAATCAGCAATATCACAGGCAGGAAAAGGCTTTGCAGCTTCAAGTAAAGAAAATTCTTAAGTGCATCCAGGATTCATTGCTGTGTCTACTTTCTCTCCACCCCAAGCTTCACCCAAACTCCGCCTCAGATAATTTCTTCTCCTTTCCTTCTGACCTGGGCAATACTTTTATTTCTTCCTGGATGGAACAGGGATAAAATACATGAAACACAACTGGTCTCAGAAGAACATGAAAATATGTATTCAGAATATATGTGCTGTGATATTACTGAATAGTATCAATTTGGTGACCTCTAGGGAATGACTAAAAATATAACAAAAGACCACCTTAAATGATCAGATATTCTCCCTTTTCAGGTCTATTATTTAGACATTGAAAATATGTTCCTGTGTACCACTTCTTTCTGCTAAGGTATGATCTGAAAAGGCTCCTAAAACACAAGTCTCTTTTTAGAGGCAGGAAAAACATTACTTTCCTGAAAGATCATCTCTACACAGTGGTTCAAGAAATCACCAAAGCACTTGCAAACATTATGGGCTGTAATTTGAGAGAGACAGCCTCTCTTTCCTTTGGCTGACTTAAAAAATATTCCCCCCTCCCCGAATTTGATCATTTAAGACTTCAGTTAATTACTATTAATAGTAAAATAAACAGTTTACAGGAAGGAAGGTCTGTATTTTTTTTCTTACACTGATAAGATAGAGGCAGTGTCTGACAACTTGGCAAATTTTTATTTTTTGGAAAGTTGTATGCATATGAAGACGTTCTCTTGCCACTTAGTCACTTTCTCATTCTTAATAGTCATGAGATGTTTAAGGATGGGATGGAGAGGGGAGATAGTGTCCACGTCTTTCTAAGATTAGCATATATGCATAGTAAGAAAAACAGATTTAGAGAAATATGTAGCAGTATTATGACCAATGTCATTGAGATGAACTAGACTCTAACAGTTCCTTTGGCTTCCCTACTTCCACAAACTGGTACCCAAAATAGAGTTCAGACATCCTCCCATTAGCAATTTGGTTTTAGGACATTCCAGTTTGATCACCTGGATAGGAGTCTGGGTGGGATGGCCTTGGAAGGCCAGGGAGAGCACCAGGAGGCTTGTTGAGCCCACCTTGTCCACCTATAATTGAAGAGTCAGTCATGGAAGGAGGCCCCACAGGCCTTTGGCTTATAGTGGCAGGGGCTCCCCCTTTCTGCCACTTTCTAGGTAATGTCTATTCCCCTTTCCTTTGTTACCTCTCAATCTCTCACTTGAATTTATGATGATGTCAGACTTGGTGTTCCCAGATATCAGTATAGGGCCCTTCACACAGTTGGTGCTTAGTCCATGGGTGATGGATAAATGATTATTGGAGTTAACTGCAATTCCACCTTCTTAATTCTCGGCATTTTGCTTTATGTATCATAAAAATGATCATAACTGTATTTCTGATGATAATATTTCTTGCTGGTTGAACACTCATTCACTCACTCAACAAATTCATGTTGGCCAGCTATTAGATAGGTGCTGGGCTTAGTACTAAGGACACTCCAGAGAACACAGCACATCATGGTGTCTGCCCTCTGGAATTTATGTTGTCACATTTGCCATGTGCCAGTTTATGTGACTGTATTACACGATCTGTCTCCTTTACCCCTTTAGACAATGCCATAAGGAAAGACATGCCTTGAAAAGTTATACTGTGTTAAACAAAAGGTAATTATAAACAGTATCTGCTTTTGGTTGGCAATAAAATACAAGAGAATCAGATAGCATGATAAAGGAATCTAAAGAAGAAATTTTAAAAATATGCTGAAATGATGTGTGGGATATAGGGAAGCAAAAAATAAAATTTCACAATCCAAATCCTTCGTAGAGGCAGTGAAGGACAGACCTGATACTGCAGCTGATTTAATTGCTAACATAAAGCAGCAGTGCCCGAGTCTTTAGGTTTTATAGACTAATATAAAAGGCAAGAATGTGCTAGTAACTTCAGTGAGAGCAAAGCAGGCAGGGAAACAATGCTAAAGAGCGGATCTGCGTAAAGACACCAGAAAGCCCTGAGTTGACCTCTGCTCACCAATCTGCCCCCACCTGCAAGAGACTCATTAGCTAAACTAGTGGAATCCATGGCAATTGACTCCCTTATGTATCTGCTACTCACGTTTTCTTCTTGAAAAAATATTACTGAAAATAAACTTTGAGCAACTGAGAAACAAAACAAAAATAAGAGCTTAAGCAAAGGGAAGTTAAGTACGGCTAGAAGAGAAGATTTGAAATGTTCCCAACACAAAGAAATGCTGAATGTTTGAAGTGATGGATAACTTAAATATCCTGATTTGATCATTAAACACTGCATGCATGTATCAAAATAACACACATAACTCCTAAATAGGTATAATTATTATGTATCAATGAAAAGGAAAGAAAAGAAGAAAAAGAATTGGGAAATTATGTAGTAATAGAATAGAATGGTGGTGAGTATTGAAACCAGTTAAAGCTAGAAATATCTAACAAGATGTATAAATCTTGTTATAAAATTTGTATATATCTTAAGATTTATTCTCAATCAAAAGTATGAATTATAAAACACTGAAATAATAAAAACCTGGATTGATTTTTAAAATCTGGATTAATTTGCAAAAACAGGAAGTAGAAATACTGTTGCTAGGGAGGTGGGAGTTGAGATGAAAAGTTCGGTAAATTTGTCTGGAATCACAGAGGAACAAAATACCATATTTATTTTTACTTTTTAATAATTTCAGAAATGTAGAATAAATAATGTGTTTGAAAATCTCAGAGGTAATTATTATTAGAACATATTATATATCTGCCAAGAGATGAGTAGCTATTAAAAAGAAAGAACATAGAAACCACATGTGAAACATCGCACACATACACAAAATGGAAAGAAACACAAGCTAGAAAGCATGTAAATCATAAGACAGAGGGAAAGCTAAATATTTCACTCATGACAAGAAATGCAAATCTTCTTCTGTTTGTGAATAAAAATTCAGGTTGGGCAAAAAAGAAATCTAAAAACAAATTATGTTTATTTTCAAAAGAAGCACTTAGAGAACACGACAAAAAAGGTTGAGTGTAAATGTAGATAAAGGCCTATCAAGCAAACATAAAAAAAAAAAAGAAACTAAGGTGGAAATATTATTATTAAAGTAGAATTAATGACAGAAGCTTTAAATGGGATGGGATGTCACTGACTGGGTGCAGTGGTTCACACCTGTAATCCCAGAAGTTTGGGAGGCCAAGGTGGGTGGATCACCTGAGTTCAGGAGTTCGAAACCAGCCTGGTCAACATGGTGAAACCCCCATCTCTACTAAAAATACAAAAGCTAGCCAGGCATGGTGGCAGGCACCTGTAATCCCAGCTACTCAGGAGGCTGAGGCAGGAAGGAAGGAAACACAGGCCAGAATCGCTTGAACCTGGGAGGTGGAGGTTGCAGTGAGCCAAGATTGCACCAAGGCACTCCAGCCTGAGCGACAGAGCGAGACTCTGGATAGGATGCCATTTTATTTGGGTATGGATATAATTCACAGTGAAGATATCCCTGTTATGACCTTCATGCACCAAGTATCTTTGCATTAAAATATGCAACACAAAGGAGAAATGAAGAGAAAGATGACAGATGAGGGAAGAGGGTCTCTGTGTCAGGCTGCCTTTTGGGCAGGCTGGAGCCTTGATATACTTGGGAGTGACTTTTAGAAAAATCAGAAAAAATTTTCCATGTTGTTCTTCTATTTTTGTTTAAATTTGCTTCCATTGCTGTTGTTTTTATTTGAAGGCAAACAATTTTTTCCCCATTTACTAACAACTGTTTTAAAAATACTCACTGTGTGCCAGGTGTATGCTGTATAGCTGCAATGGGAATAGGCACATAAATTACAGCTGGCTGTATCTTCGAGGCGCTTACCAAAGTCTAGACTGTCAATAACATGGAAATTCAGAGAAAGTAAGTGATCACCATAGAATTGGCTAAAGCATTTTCATTGGGTCTTGATAGATGTAGGACTGGATTGATGGAGAGAGAGAGTAGGAAGGAAGGATATTCAGATGTTCCAGTAGGAAGAGCCAAATGCTGGGGAACTAAAAATGGGCCCAGAAAATAGTATTAGGACCTTCCACGGATACGTGAATATTTGTGGGAGAGCAGTGGGACATACGATCACAAGAGCAGGCCTCCTCACTTCCTCCCGTCCTGTCTTCTCTTTCGATGGCAGCTCAAGGATTTTTTGAGATGACACGCAATGCTCCAGAGCACAACGGTATCCCCTAACGAGTATCACTTCCATTTCTGCGTGAGACTGTAGGATATGTCCTCCTTGAAGTCTACCAGCATCAATTTTTGCTCGATCTTTGGTTTAGTGTTTCATTTAAGTAATGTTCAATGAGAGATTTCTTAAAATACACAGTACTTGGCAGCAGGCATAAAATTTCAGAAAAATAATAGCAGACACTAACTTAAAAGTATGTTGTGCTTTTTTTAGCTGAAAGGTGCTGTGTACAAGCCGCACGTCCATGTGTGCCATTTATACTTAATAATCTCTGTGAGAACACTGGATGGACCTTATATTGAAGTCTTAACAACTCTTTAATGAATCTGCCCTTGTGAGAGTTAGAAATTCTCTCTGAATTATGTATATTAAAGAGATACATGCCAAACTGTGTTCAATAGCAGCCAAATGGAATTACAGAAAAGTAGCTGTTGATAGAGAACTCCTTAGTTACAATCCATTTGCCCCACTGCCTCCGTTCTCCACTGAGAACACCTGGGTTGTTTCCAGGATGGCAGGATTTCAAAATGCTAATGTGTGCTGTGAATATCCAAAGGGGGTGCACCAGACAGCATTTGCCAAGCACATAGTTTATCCTCTCCTCAAATCCACAGAGCCTACATCAATATTCTTTCTTTCTTTTTTTTTTTTAAGAGATGAAGTCTCACTCTGTTACCCAGGCTGGAGTACAGTGGTGTGATCATAGCTCATCGTAGCCTCAAACTCCCGGGCTCAAGTGATCCTTCCTCCTTAGCCTCCTGAGTAGCTGAGACTACAGGTGTGTGCTACTATGACTGGCTAACTTTATTCTATTTAATTTTATTCATTTTATTTTATTTTTTTAGAGACTGAGTCGGAAGTGGGGGAGTTCACTGTTTTGCCCAGGCTAGTCTTAAGCTCCTAGCCTCAAGCTATCCTCTTACCTTACCTTTCCCAGTAGCTGAGATTACAGGTACAAGCCACTGTGCCCAGCGGAGGCTGCTTCTGAAACTGCTCTTTTTAGTGTCTTGAACTCTGCCTCATTTTGCACTTGGGGCCCCAAGTGAGTTTAAACATTCTTCCAGATGAGATCTTTTCAACTATTTTAAGATAATAGTTTTCAAAGTCTTTTCCAGGCCAAACATTGCCACCTCCTGCAAACATTCCTTATCTGCTGGGTCACCATCTCCTTAGCATGACTATGTTCCAGCTTTACTTATTTTCACTTAAAATTCCATGACCAGGCTGGGTGCAGTGGCTCATGCCTGTAATTCAAGTACTTTGGGAGGCCGAGGTGGGCAGATCACTTGAGGTCAGGAGTTCAAGACCAGCCTGGCCAACATGCGAAACCCCATCTCTACTACAAGTACAAAAATTAGCTGGGACAGTGGCACCTGCCTGTAATCTCAGTTACTTGGGAGGCTGAGGCAGGAGAATTACTTGAACCTAGGAGACGGAGGTTGCGGTGAGCTGAGATCGTGCCACTGCCCTCCAGCCTGGGCGACAGAGCAAGACTCCATCTCAAAAAAAAAAAAAAAAAAAAAAATCTGTAACCACAATCAGTAGGATTCTCTCAAGTGGGCCGAACGTGCAAAGAGAGAAACAAACTATTTGCATCTGTTGGACCAGACATTACACCGCATTTTTTGTCTTCTAGTAGTAAAGAAGCAGCTAAGTTCTGGATACCAGAGATTAATAATTGCACTGGACAAACCACTGGGTTCTGGGTGCTGTATTTTAATATGGAAACACACTATGGCCCAAAGGAGAGTATCTCTGTGAAACATTTAGAGAGAATTTGTATTTTATTATTTACAAACTGTACAGCTCCTAAAACAACTTCAATTAAGTGATGGACAGAACCTTAGAGATGCAATTCTGTTCTAAGAATTCACAGAGTTGACATTTACTTTTTAATATTCCCCTTGATCTTTGTTTGGCCTTTCTTGCCAAAAGACAACTTCATTGATGAGCAAACATTGATTTGTCTTTTTAGTTCAATGTCTTTATGTATATGTGTGTGTGTGTGTGTGTGTGTGTGTATGTGTGTGCGTGTGGTGTGTGTTTACATATATATTTTTTCCATTCAAGGTTTGGTTAATGGCTTATGGCTTTGTTGAGCAATGGGATGAGGTCAGAATAGGTCAGAAAACAACCTAATTGTCAAATAACAGCACAGCAGGAAGGTCTGGGACTCAGTGTAATGTAGTATTTTCTCATGTTATATGATTCATTATAATGGCAATATAATGTTTTAGGTACAGCAATTGCAAGGTTCATCTGCATTTTAAATTTGTTCCTAGTGGAGAGTGTTTTATGCTTCATCTTGTAGCATCAAAGTATGTTTACAGATATAGTGGAGCCTTGTCCTGATCTTATTTACCATTCTAGTGCTGTGAGTGTTGGCAGCCAATGACTCACAGATGCCCCCCGTTTTCTTTCCAGGGAGCTGTCCTTGGCCAAGTGGGATGTTCCTTGCCTGGAAGGCTGCACTCCCACTACTTCCTGGGGGCAGGCATGGCTAGTGACTGAGGGACAGAAATGTACAAAGCCTAGTCCTTTGTCTGAAGGTGGGACCACTCGGTGGAATTAGTCTGAAGCAGATTCCAGGTGAGACCACACCCTTGCTTAGCTCCTTCCCCCGTCTCTCCTGCTTCTTTGACTCTCCTTCTGCTGAGGGCACTCCTCACAACAAATCTCTTTCGTAAGACGCCCCCTCTCAGGCCCTGCTTCTAGGGATGCTTTCCTAAGCCATTGCCATTATTATTTCCCCCAGTGGATGCTAATTATGAAAGTGAATGATTCTTTGTGCAGCAACTGTATCAAGAAACTTGAAATTTTAGACAATGAAACACATTTTTCGAAATATCTGTTTAGAAAATATGACTCTGTTTAATATGCTGTGTCTTCTAAGTGACTTTGAATTAAAAACATTTAGTTAATTTAAAAATAGTTTTCAAAACAAGATATCTGGCAGTAAACAGAATGGAGCCCCTCAGAAACTTCTCCTTATTTGATGAAGTAGACCCATGCATTGAGTTAGTTATATTAATAGTACATGTTGACTTGTTGAAGTCTTTGAAATTTCAATGAGATGCAGATTATCACACAGATTTAATGCTTTCCTGAAATGAGTCATTGTAGACAGTTAATTCGCTGTAAGATAGAATGCCGTAAATGGAATACATTTAGGTGGTACACAGTGAAGCTGAGTTCTCCCACCCCTAACCACCATTGTCAAGGCCTAGGAGTGGATCTGCTTGGTGGAGGAAGTGTGTTCCTCTAGCCAAGTACAAGAGACAGCTCAGAATTCTCTTAGACTAAGACTCAGTATTGAGTCCCAGTGACTCAAAGGCAGGGGCATTCAGCGTTGAAGCTGACAGACACACCTAACTGCCTATTTCATGTCTTTGTGAAAAGCTGGGTTGATCATCTTTGGCTTGCTTAGGTGACCAAAGTTTCAGGGAAAGGGTAGCTTAAGCGGTGATCATAAAGGGTATCAATATGTTGAAGGCAAGGTTAGGTTAGCTGGAGGATGTGCCACGGTGCCTGCTAAACACAACAAGTCTGAGGACCTGGTAAATAGCAATTTCAGGTGTCAAGTTCAACGGCAAAGGCCTAGCTGGCAATAAGAAGCTAAGGAAATTAGAAATGGGTGGGCAGTGAATGAGGCTGGGGTCCTGGTCTACTTTTATTGATCAGGGATCTTATGGCAAAGGTGAGGACTTTCCATCTTCATGGCACAGCTGTCAGGAAGGCATAAACGTGAGTCCTTGTAAACTGAACTGTGAGTGTACATGGAGGATGTCAGGTTCATTTTATTTTTAAAGAAGTATCTGTCAGTTGGAAAGAGCACAGATGAGGTTTGATTCTTCTTGGCTATCATTATACAACCTTTGGTTCCCAGTTGAAAGGAAAAAACAAATAACTTTAACATCTTTTCTGAGATGTCATTCTAAGGCGATAACAGCAGGTAGTCTTTCCGTAAAATCTAGAATATGAGGATAACCTGTGGCTTGAAGGAAACAAATCTTCAGGTAATCTATGTGGAGACAGAAAGCTATGTCTGAAGAGTCAAGAAAGAGAGAGAGGCAGATCAATTGTGCTCCATTATCAGATAATTAAAACACCCTATGTATTGTTTTAGGAAGTTACAGCATACACCAGCCCCTACTTATCTTCATTTCTCTTCCTCTTCTTACCTACTTCCTCCTGCCTTTTCCTTCTCCCCCTTTTCCTTCTGCTCCATATCCTCTTTCTAAACCCCTTTGTTCTTTCCTGAAGGGAGCCTAATATTGGTTTATTTTGTTTCTGTCCTTGAAAAGAGCAGTGAGACTTGTTGATTGTTTTTTCTTTCCTTATGAAGATAAAATGACAGCTGCAATGTAAATTTATTTCTGATGAGAGAAAAGTGCAGTGCAATTCTCTTTAGCATAGGATTTTTTTTTAGTGATGTTCAAAATAGGGTCTTTCAAAATTGTTGTTGTACTTGAGGTGTACCTAGAATCCTCTTTAGGGTAATGACTATGACATTCCTCAGAGGTGAACTCATTTCTGTTACTCATTTTTAAAAACACATCCTCTGTCTTTTCACACTCATCACAATGAGATCTAAAATAGAGGCTCATCATCACCTATTTAAGGGTTATTTACGAATAACACTGCCTTGAAAAGGCCCACTGGAAATTTGTGTGGAAATTGAAAGTGACACAGATTCAGAAGCCAGGCAGGCACAGAAACTAAGTTAGAGGCCGAAGTGTCTAAGTGCTGTAAGCATGAGACATGATGAGACCCTCCCACCACCCCCGGCCCAGCAGCCCCAAGCTGACAGTCAGATGCTAGGCATTAAGTCCATATGGAGATGTGAAGTGGAAGGGTGGGAGCTCCAAGACTTAGCAGACTCTACCAAACAAAAAAAATCAGTAATCCAGAGAGCATCCTAAATGGTAGATTAGATACTGAGCCCATTCTCCACCCCTCCCTGTATCCAAGCCCTTTGCCAGGTGGCTTGCAGTCCTTGCTACTAGAGACGGCAGGTGGGGGCTAGGGGGTTGCCCCTGCCTTGACTATGGGTTTGGCCACATAACTTAATTCAGCTAATGAAATGTCAGTAGAAGTCATACTGTGCCACCTCCGGCCCAAGGCCTTAAGAGGCTTTGGATGCTCCCAGTTGTCCTTGCCATGAGAAGTGCAAGATGTGGCTAGCCCACTGGTTCAAGGAGAGGGCAGGAGATAAGGAGAAGAGAGAAGATGCAATAACAAAGCTGAGTCTGGATCAGCCACACCTCAGCTGATTTGAAGATGCCTGAGTGAGGGTAAAACATGGCCATTTTTAAAGAACTTCTATCAGCACTTTAAAACTACTTTTTAGGGTGGCTTTTAGGCAACTTTCTGGTGGAAATCTTTGACTGATACAAGCACTGTTCCTAAGTGTCGCCATTTAAAAGAAGAAAATGAGTCAGAGTGGCTAGAAAATGGGAACATGAGTACATAAAGGTTTTCTGAAAATGAGAACAAGCCTTGTGTGCGATTGTAAGAAGGGTTACTATTACCCACCATTTTGAATATCCTACCCCTTAACTGAGCCTTGGAAAAGGGTGAGGAGAACTGCAGAACCCTGACTTCCAGGCCATATTGGATGTCATTGATATGACCATGCACATATGACAGATATTGGCATTTTTTTGGGAAGCAACAAGGATTCCAAGTCTCACTCATTGCCTATATGCAGTGACGGGCTGATGCAGGTGTTCAAAGACCCAGACCTTGGGCTTCAATGCAAGAACACGCTAAAGAGCTTTAGGGATCTCCAGGGGATCAGCTGAAGTCCTGATTACAACTATATCACAACCCAACTTCTCCCACTACCCAGTGCTGCTTCCCTTACCTTCTCACAAATATTGTTCCCCAAAGCACTCCTGAATGATCTTCCCACATGTAAATCTCTGAGGCCTAGCATCTGTCCGTAGGTACCCGGACCCGTGGCACACCACTCTCACTCAGCTTTCCGGGGGTGCTGGGATCTGGAGAAAGGGGTGGGAGAAGGCCTTACCCACTATCATGTGGTTGCAGACATCACAGAAAGTGGGCTTCTTGAAGATGTAATCCTGAAAGGCATGAGCCTTGCTGCCTGGATGCAGGCCAGCCCTGGCAGGTGTGGACGTCAGGCTTCCTGGAGCAGGGAGTGGGCTGGAGCTGGGGCTGATCTCAGCCACCATGTGTGCTTGCAGTTTCGTGTCTTCACTGTTGGTTCGCTGGAAGAAGTTGTCAGCACTTTTGCTCCGTAAACTCTTGGTCTTGAAAGAAAGTGATCGTTTTAGTTTCTGGAGCTGCAATGCAATGACAGAACAGTCTCTCTTACGATCAATGGATCAAGCAGACCGAGGCTGTGGGGGTAAGGTCTGCTGTGTGCGCTGCACAGTCCCCACGGACACCCTCAGCCTTGTGAAGGCTCATAAATGTCCCTGTGTGGGTGAGGTGATGGCAGTGCCTAGTAAAGAGGGAATATCCCCCGCCCCTGCCGCTAAGCCAGATGAGCAGAAAGAGGTCCTGTTTTGCCCTTGCTTCTGCCCCTGCTCCTCCTCCCCTGCCTCCTTAAAGTCCTACCAGTGTGCTGTCAAAGTGTCCCACCACATTGGGTTTTGACATAATTTGCCTTTTGAATTTGAATCATTGGAAATATTAAGTATACATACTCATAGACTCAAAGGCTACATGTGTAAAGCTGGCCTTTCTCTCTTATGATCACTTAGCAGCCACTTGTCTCTGCACACAGTAAAGCAGAAGAGTCTATTGTCTGACTCAAAATCGATCTCGCTGAACTATCCACAGAGCACAAACCAGGAACTCTCAAGTCTGCTTGGGTCTGAAGCATATGGATAAGTAACTTGTGTGTGTGTGTGTAGGACATAGGACATATTGTATTATCCCTTTGACTTTCTCTGCTCTTCCTGCTGCCCTCCCTCTTGTTTTGACCATGACAAACTAGACTGTTTCTCCTTTGCCTCTGGGGCTTATGAAAAGGCACCAAAACAGGTTTGGAAAAGCACAAGATTCTGGAAGGTCTGGGTCTGAGTGTAATCTACCCCTCTATTCTGGATCCAGGAACTGGAGGATTCTGGACCCTGATGACAGCTTGTACCATGGTGCACCTTGCTCTGTCCATCCCCACAGTGGCCTTTTAAAAGTCTCTCCTGTTTACTCTGCTTTCTCATCACTAGTCCTTAGTACATAGTTTTTCTTTTCACCCAGCAACAGGTCACTTCACCTTTAAGGTGGTTTCTTTTTGTAATTGAATATCCATGGGAGTTCTTTCTGTTGCCGGGAATAAACATGTATGACCCAAAGCTTCAGAAAAAAGATGCTCAGATATCAAACTAAAAAGCTTCTACACAGCAAAGGAAACTGGAAGAAGCTGTCAGCACTTTGCTCCATAAACTCTTGGTCTTGAAAGAAAGTGATCGTTTTAGTTTCTGTAGCTGCAATGCAATGATGGACCAGTCTCTCTTACGATCAATGGATCATGCAGACCCAGGCTGTGGGGGTGAGATGTGCTGTGTGCATGGCACAATCCCCACTGACACAGAGTGAAGAGACAACCTATAGAATGGGAAAAAGCATTTGCACAATATGCATCAGCAGGAGATTGATATCTAGAATATACAAGAACTCAAACCTCTCAATGGCAAAAAAAAAAAAAAAAAAAAACAAACAAAAAAAAAACAAAAAAAACAAACAAACAAAAAAAACCCTCCCAACAATCCAATTTTAAAATGAGAAAATGATCTGAACAGACATTTCTCAAAAGAAGACATACAAATGGCTGACAAATATATTTAAAAAGTTCAACATCACTAATCATCAGGGAAATGCAAATCAACACCACATTGAAGCATCATCTCACCCCAGTTACAATGGCTATTAACAAAAATACAAAAATGACAAACGCAGAGAAAAGGGAACTCATAGACACTGTTTGTGGGAATGCAAACTAGTGCAACCTCTATGAAGACCAGTACGGGGGTTCCTCAAAAAGCTACAAATGGAACTACCATGTGATTCAGCAATCCCACTGCTGGGAATTTATCTAAACGAAAGGGAATCATTATACTGAGGAGACATCTGCCCCACCACGTTAATTGTAGCACTATTCACAATAGCCAAGATACGGAGTCCATCTATTGGTCCAACAACACAATGAATGGATAAAGGAAATATGATACATGTACATGATGAAATAACATTCAGCCATAAGAAAGAATGAAACTCTATCATTTGTGGATGACATGGATGGAACAGGAGGACATTATGTTAAATAAAATAAGCCAGGAAAAGAAAGTTAAATGCTGCATGTTCTCACTCACATGTGGAAGCTAAAAAAAAGTTATCTCGTAGAAGTTAAAAGTAGAACAGAGGATACTAGAGACTGGGAAGGGCAGGGAGAAAGGAGGATAGGGAAAGATTTTTTATATAAAAAAATGACAGCTAGATAGGAGGAATAAGTTCTAGTGCTCTACAGCACTGTAGGATAACTATAGTTAACCATAATATATTATATAGTTTCAAATAGTTAGAAGGAGGATAGTTCTGAATGTTCCCAACACAAAAAAATGATAAATATTTGATGTTATGAATATGCTAATTACCCTAATGTGATCACTATACTTTACATGCGTTGCAAAATCACTATGTACTCCATAAATAGGTACAATTATTTTATGTCATTAAAAATAAAATCATAAAAGTAATTTAAAAGGAGAAAAATAAACAAATGGTGCTCAGTACTCTTGTCTAATAAGGGTCTCCATAAGTGTGGTCAGACTCCCCCGACACAATATATCACACAAGTTTACATGGCCTTGCCAAGCCCAACCACCCCAGTCTCAACCCTCTACGTTCCACTTCAGAAGTCCAGGAAGATATGGTGGTCATTAGTGTTTGGGGTAGACTACAAAAAGCCTGCAGTTCTCTCCCCTTTCCCTTATCCATGCACTTTGCAGTGTGAATTTGCATCTCAATCTGTCAAAAGTGGAGTCTAGTTTCCCACTCCTTGAATCTTGTTGGTTTCTGAAATTTGACCAATAGAAGGTAGCAGAAGCAATTTTAAAGCAGTTCCAAGCCCAGGCCTTAAGAGCCTTCCATACTTCTGTCCTCCCTCTAGAAACCTACCAAACTGCCCAGTGAAGCCTGAAGGATTATAAGACACATGGTCTAGTCAATTCTCTGCCACTTTAGGATACGGTCCAGAAGCAGAGCCACCCTGCTCTCCTGCAGGAATAAGGGAGTCTAGATGAGACCAGAAGCACTATCCAGCTGAGTCCTTGTCAAATTGTCAACACACACACTCTTCAACTAAAAAGATGACTGGTGTTCTAAGTCATTAAACTGGGTATCTATAGTGTGTACACAACAATAGATAACCAGTACAATGCTGTTCTCTCCACCCTCCTGCATGTAGTGGGATTGTATTTCTTTGCCCTCCTGAGGTCAGGTGTGGTTGTGTGAAGCCAGCTGTCCACTTCAGGGAGCCTTACAAAAGAGAGGCCCTGCAAAGCCCTCTGAGAAGCCCCACTAGGGCTGCTAATAGGGCATGATCAGCTAGAAAAGGCTAGCCAGAGAAGCTGTAACAACCTGCAGAAAGGTCAGAAACGCTGGACCAGCTAAGACTTTTGTCCCTTTCCCTCTGCCCTACAGCTCAGACTAACAGAGGAGTCAGAGCTGCCAAAGAAGGAGGAAGAGGGAGGTGTCCCTGAGTTATTGTGGAGTTGCTTATTGCTGAGGCATAAGCTAGTGTATCCTGATGGATACAGGGCAGTGAGTCCTGAGTCCTTGGAAGCATAGCATTGATTTTGAAGAGGACGCTCCATCTCTGAAAAAAGCTAAGTGAGGGGGGCTATGAGACAGTCATTCATTGAGATTGAGCCACGTTGAGGTGAGGACCTGGATGCTGCAAAGGAGCAGTGCAGACACTCTTCACTTCAAGTCCTTCAGGCTATAAACTGGACTGATGCTGGAGGAAGGGAGGCTTACACAGGAGGTAAGACTGAAGTTTTATTTTAGAAGGGCATTTAATACATTAAACTGAACAGGAAGATAAGGAATCTGCCAAGGTTTTGTCATGGGATGTGCAACCCAGGGAGAGGTTTATCAAAGTAAACAACATCACACAGAAAAATCAAAATCATTTTCTGTTTGCTCCCTACTGAGTTCAGATGATTCAATAAATTGACTACTCATGTCTCAAAATCAGAATAACACCCACCCTGTCGTGAGAGTGGCAGAGGATAATGTGTGGGAGAGCCCTCTGAGAACTCCACAGGATATAAGTGGATGGTGGATGATGGGGGGCAAAAGGAGGAAGCAAGGAGCTGGGAATACGGAGCTGAGCTAAGTGCTTCGCCAGGCAACCTATCTTAATCCTTCCAACCATTTGGTGATGATGCGATTTTATCCCTGGAGAAATGGAAACTGAGGGTGGTTAAGCAACTTGCCTAAGGTCACACAGCTTCTGTGAATCAAGACCAGGGTTCAGATTGAATCTGCTTTCCTCCAGTCCCCATCCCCATGCTTTTTCCACTGCTGATGAGTCTTTAGAGGAGGGATGGAGTGGTGGAGGAGAGTTACCCCCTACCTCCAGGGAGATGATACTACTTCTGGCCATCAGTGAGGAAGTGGAGCAGGAAAGCAAATCTGCTTTTGGGGGAATTATTTCTTTCATTTTATGTGTTTCAAATTTCTAAAAAAATGAAAAAAGAGCATGCCCTGTTTATCAAAGGAAAGCATCAAATGTCACTGCATGGCCTCTGCTGCCAGGACAGGGAAAGTGACAGGGAGGATGCTTACACATATCCAGTCTTGTCTCCCTCCTGTGCTCACGTGCTTTACTTCTCCTTTCAAACCCTTTGTCATACGCAGTATGGTGTTCTGTGTTCCCCGGAAGTTTATGTATGATGTTCAAGTATGATGCCAGGAGACCTGCCACATTTTTCTTGCTCTGGGGGACGTGGCTTGGAAATTGTATCAAGCCATTGGACCCTGCCTGCCTCTAGAGCTGGAGAATCTGTTTTGGAAATCACTGTGACTTATTCAAGTGGGAATCTTAAAAGAAATACCTATAAGTTAAATTAAGCCCTAGACATGAGCTTAAAGGAACATGCTTTCTCTAATTATCCCAAAAGAGCAGAGGCCAGAAGAGAACATATGAAATGCAGAAATAGAAGCAAACCCTGATCATCACAGATGTCACAAAGTGATCAGCTTCCATGTACCACTGCCATGGCCCAGCTCCATTTTATTTATAATAATAATGATAAAAGAAACAGATATTCTTTAGAACCTTACCATGTGCTTGAAAGTACTCTATATCATTTACTTCATGTAATCATTCTAGCAACCTTATGGGTAAGGGATCATTCATTCAATAATTCATTCAGGCCGGGTGTGGTGGCTCACACCTGCAATCCCAGCACTTTGGGAGGCTGAGGTGGGCACATCACCTGAGGTCGGGAGTTCGAGACCAGTCTGACCAGCATGGAGAAACCCTGTCTCTACTAAAAATACAAAATTAGCCAGGCGTGGTGGTGCATGCCTGCAATCCCAGCTACTCGGGAGGCCGAGTCAGGAGAATTGCTTGAACCTGGGAGGCGGAGGTTGTGGTCAGCCAAGATCGTGCCATTGTACTCCAGCCTAGGCAACAAGAGTGAAACTCCATCTATATAATAGTAATAATAATATTAATAATAATAATTCAATGAATGTGTATCATGGGTACTGCTCTGAGCTAGGCATAGACCTTGATTTGGGGGCTACAATAGTAAAAAACAGGATTAAAACCTTCATTTTAAGGTTTTAAGATCTAGTGGGTGGAGATAGACTATAGGTAGATAATCAAAGTGGTAAATAATATAAATTTGGATGGGGAGAGGAGGTACGAAGGAAAATAGGGCCAGAGCTGGGCATTAGAAGGTGACAAGGAAGGCTTCTCTGACCGGTGACAGTGGAACAGAGACATGAAGTGAGTGAGTGAGCTACGCTGGAGAAGAGCATTGTGGGTAGTAGAAAAACCTGGAGCTGAGGCCCCAACAAGAGAGCAAGGGCATGGTATTGGAAAAGCACTGGGAGGTCGCTGCATCTGGATAAGAACCATGGGGGACAGAAAGAGCGGATGCCAAGGCCAGCTTCTTGCTGGACCTTGTAGGTCATGGCAAGGGCTTTGGGATTTATCCTAAGGGTGATGGTTTTGAACAGGGGAGTGACAGGCTCTGACTTTTATTTAAAAGGGTCACTCTAGCAGCTGTGTGGAATACTGGCTATAGGAGGGCAAGATGGAAACAGGCAGACAAGTTGGGAGAGGAGACTCTTGCGATAATCCTGATGAGAAGTAATTTTAGCTTGGCCTTGCATAGGTACGGTAAGATATGGCTGAATTTGGAGTTGAGTTTTGAATACGTTTGAAATGCTTATTTGGAATTCAAGTGGGGCTGCCAGTTAGGCAGCTTGATATATGATTCTGGGATTCCAGGGAAAGGTCCAAGCTGGAGTAATACCTTGGGAGTAATTAGCATATTGATGGTATTTAAAACCATGAGACTAGATGAGATCACTACATAGGCAGTGAGTGCAGACACGGAGGAGAAGTGATCTGAGGACAGAGCTCTGGGACATTCCAGTATTTAGAGGACAAGAAGATTGGTAAGGACAAGCAAAGGAACTTGAGAAGGAGAGGCTGGTGAGGAAGGAGAAGACCCAAAGAGAGGAGTGTGTTAGAAGCTGAGGGAGGAAAATGATTCAAAGAAGAGAGAATAGCCAAAAGCATGAAATAAATCTTAAATAATAATGTCAAGTAAGGAGAGGTTTAGGAATTGGTTATTGTATTTGGTAAAGGGAATGTCTTTGGAAGACCTTAACAGTAGCAGATTCAGTGAAGTGGTGAGTGTGAAAACCTAACTGAGGAGGTTTCAGGAGAGGATGGCTGGAAGAAAAGTGAGCAGAGGGAAAAGTGAGCAGAGGTAGTGAACATGGACAGTTGGTTTGAGAAGCTTTGCTATAAAGATTAGTGAAAAGGGGCAATATCTGAAGGGAAATGTAGCATCCAGGGAGTTTTTCTGTCATAGTTTGTTTAAATACAGGAGCCTACTCCAGCATGTGTTAAATCTGATGATGCATAAGAGAGAAAGGGGCATGCTGGAGCCATGTCCCTGGGTAGTTGAGAAGAAGGAGTGCCTTTAGATTGGAGTGAGGCAGGCTGCTGTAAGGAGAAAGATGGAGAAGAGTTGGTGGAATTGGTATTGGCTGGATGTGGCCTTTCCCTTTTGATTGCTTCTATATTCTCAGTGAATAAAGAAAAAAATCATCTGTCTCCTGAGTCAGAGACAATGGGAGATGGAGGGAGGAGATGTCAGAAGCTGAAAGAGGGAGATGTGGAATAACCATTTCAGAGACAGGGGAGGGTGAATGGACTAGAGCAATGCACAGTGGTAGGATGAGAAGGTAGCTCAGAGGGTCCATTTTAGGTTATTTCCTCATTTTACAGATGACAAAACAGAAAAATGGCAACTTGCCCAAAGTTAAATGGCTAGGAAGTTGCAGACTGAAGACCCTCATACAGACCCGTCTGTCTACAAAGCTTCTAAAGCCAAATGGACTTTCATAAGATATCCCACCCTTGATGTGCTCTTAGCAAAATTTCTCTGCTTAGTGTGTTTTATTTTCTGGTGCCTGCCGGAATTTCAGCAATAATCCATGTGGTTGCCAGGTTGAGCAACACTACTTCTGTGGCAATTAGTCAGGGAATGCAAAAATTGGGAGTCATGAGAGCGCTGGAACACAGAGAATTGCAGCCTGAAGGTGAATGCAATAGCAGGTGTATTGATTTACCAGTCTGTTCCGTAGTGGCACATCAAGTTAATTAACCAGTGTGCACTTGATTGTTTCTGCCAGGATCTAAAGTTCACGCTATATGGGAAAGGGGTGGTTCTGATGCAAAGAGTCTGCCCACACAGGCAGTAAATTAGGAGGTCCAGTCACCATATCAACTGTTTCCTGCCCACTGACATTTAACCACAAAGTCGGTTGCCACTATGCAGTCATTTCCTTGGCTATTTAACACTGTACCATTAATGTAGTGACTTTTATTTCTGGGTTGAAATAAAGTCATCAGGGAACCTTTGACAAGCAAACGCTTCCTTCTTGATGCTCACATGTGGTCTATGTCTTTGATTTTTAAATGGACATTTGTTTTTAACCTGTTAACTTTTCTAAAATAGTTGTGTCTTGTTCAATGAATAAAGAGCATTGAAATGCTCATTATTTCCATTTTTCCGAGAAAATATTAAACCATTAAATGATGACATCTAAGAATTGAGCACATAACGGTCATATTGTGGCCCAATAGCCCTCGTGCATTGACACGCAAAGCCAGCTCCCTTCACACTCCAGCCGCCATGCAGATTCACCTCATCTATTCCAAGTTTGGCTGATGGTGTAGTTTGTCAAAGCACTTTCCACATTCACTGCTAACATTTTATATGTGAACTCAATGGACAGACAGTGAGCATTGGGGGTCTTTAGAGATGTAGTGTTTAGGATGAGGATTAAATTTCTCACCAACAGTTTTACCCCACTCACAGCTTGATTTCTTTTACAGCAAGTACAATACATTCTAGGTACTGATTTGTTTTAGTTTGGATGGCGACTTCAAAGTTGAAATATTCTTCTTACATCTACCTGGTTCTGTCATAGCCAGCTCCAAAAACCAGTTATTAGTGACTGTATTGGTAAAGCAACAGGTATGATTGACTGCATGCTCTGCCACTGATGAAATGTGCAGTCATGGGCAAGTCTCTCAAGCTCCCTGGCTTCGGTTCTGCCAGTAAATATAGAGGATGAGCTCAGTGGCTGCAAAGTTCCCTTCCAGCTCTGAGAATTCAGCATGGTGAGAAAATACAAAAGACTTTAAATGGTCTCCACTTTTAGGAAGTCTAAGATCTAATTCTGGAGAAAAATAGCAATGCATAAAACTTTCTGAGGGTGACACAGGCCTATATTTATATTAATAAGTGAAGCTGGGTGTTTCGATCACTGCCTACTCTGTCAGAAACAGGAGCTATCAATGGAGGCTGAAATAGTCAGAGGCATTCTTTCAAACCTTGAAGTATGAATCAACATTAAAACATATAATTCAACTGTTTAAGTGCTCTGAAGGCCTCCCTCAGTTCTAGGTTATACCAGGTTCCTTACTGTGGGATATGGGACCCTTCCTGCTGGATTGCAGCCATCACCTGTCCAGTATTATTTCCAGGCATCCCCTCCTGCACCCCATGCACCTAGATACACTAAGAGCAGGCCCCAGTTTTCCAATGATACATAAACCTTAAGTGCATTGGTTTGTTCTTCCTGGGAGGTCTGTGTCTCATTCAGTGTGTCTGAAGCATGCCTGGTTCACCTAACTTTAACTTCTCTGTGGAGTCTGGCCTGGCCCTCCTTGCAGGTGGTTCTGGACGCTCCCTCCTACATGACCCCAGTGCGCAGCATGTGCGATGTGTTACCCCCCTTCCTACCTCCTGCTCTGGGGCTCTCCTGCAGACCATGAAGCCACTTCCAACAGGAAGCACAGTGACCGGTACATAGTAATGATATACATTTACTACCAAGTCGTTATTGTACTCTTACTGTACACCAGGCTCTAGCCTAAGGACTTCACATGGGTTGTCTTTGGATTGTCAAGCTAACCCTATGAGGCAGGTACTATTACTGTCCCTATTTTACGGATAAGGAGAGGGTGGTAGAAAGAAGTTAAATAATGTGCCCAAATCTTATAGATTGAGAAAATGGGACCGAAAGATGCTAAGTGGCACATCTGAGGTCCATAGAAGATGAGATGCTTTGAGATGCTTAATAAAGTGACAGTTTTTTTTTTCTTTGTTTGTTTGTTTGTTCTGAGACGGAGTCTCACTTTGTCACCCAGGCTGGAGTGCAGTGACACAATCTTGGCTCACTGTAACCTCTGCCTCCTGGGTTCAAGCAATTCTCCCTGCCTCAGCCTCCAGAGTAGCTGAAATTACAGGCACCCACTACCACACCCAGCTAATTTTTGTAGTTTTAGTAGAGGCAGGGTTTCACCATGTTGGCCAGGCTGGTCTTGAACTCCTGACCTCAGGAGATCCACCTGCCTCGGCCTCCCAAAGTGCTGAGGTTATAGATGTGAGCCATCACGCTGGACCTAAAGCAAAAGTTTTAAGGCTCCCCTTGTGTGCAGAGATAGAGGAGCCTTTCATACCTGAGGAAGAGACACAGTGAAGGTTTTGGGGTCAGAATGGCTTTGTTGCCCTTCCAGCTTTGCTGGTCTCCAGCAGTGTGAGTGTATGAAGTTATTTACCTTCTCTGAGTCCCAAATTCCCCATCCATAAAATAGGAGTAATAATAGGTTCCCTGCAGATTTGTTGTGCGGATTAAATAAAATGAAGCATCTAAAGTATCTGGCAAGATGTTTGGCACTCAAGGGCTACTTCATAACTCTGACTTCTCAAAATCCCCACCACACCTCTGCCATATCTGGTAAGGTGTGTGAATGCCAGTGTAAAAATACAGGGTGATTGTATCACCTTCAGAGCTGATTCAGAGATTCCTCTTAGGAAACAGAACTGTATATATTCAGAAGAAATACTTTGAGAAGCTACCTAGCTGGGGAAGATGGTTCCAAGGACCAATCTCAATTTAAAAATAATAGCCCTTTGTTCTACTGAATACTGAGAAGAAGTGAAGTTTGCAGATTTAAGGTCTGAGTTACGAGATGACAAGCAGTAATAGAAAAGGAGTTGGGCGTGAAGGGAGGCTGCCGTGAGGGAGTTGTGCCAGAAAGACCAGGGAGGAAACAAATTCTGGGTGGGTATGGAGGCAGAGATTTTTGAGTAAGAGAACTACTGATGGAAGTGTACTTTATAAACCTCGCTCCCTTTTCTTTTTCTCCTCAAATTCTTCAGTAAATTCAGTATATTGCTCATTGATGTTTTGGGCAAGAGGCTTCCTTTTAAGGGAGAATGAAGAGATGAGTTCAGAGAGATAGGACCTGTATTATAATGGATTGTATGGCAAGTTCTGGAATCTTGTCAGAGAGAGGCCCTGTCTGCCCAGGTGGCATTGAGGTTGCAACTGAGAGTATGGGTTCTGAGCCATCCAGCTCCTCGGGTAGGAGTCACGCCAAGCTGTCTGATGCCATGGCCATCAAACCCAACATGGGTGGCAGCAGCCACTCACCACTCTGCATTCCGAGTTGCTGCTCCTGTTGTGGTGTGACAGTGGGGAGAAAATGTACAGTCCCAGGGACCATACTGATGTTTTTCCCCAAGAACAAAGAGTGCTGAGCCCTAGGAAGGTCAATGAAAGACAGAGAATATGGAAATATGATGGCTGGCTGGCTGGCTAAAAGGTAGAAAAACTGTGTTGAGAGCAGTGAGGATTTTACAGTATGGACCTTCCTAGATTCCAATTTATACATCAAGTAGTTCTAGAGATTAAGTGATGGACAGCAGAACAAAAGGATTTACATTCAGTACTATGCTAGGTTTCATTTATCAAGTACTGCTTCTCATAATGCCTTGCAAATAGTGGGTATTTGCTACCGGCTGAATTGCATCCCTCCTCAAATTCTTATGTTGATGCCTTAATCCCTAGTACCTCAGAATATGACTTTACTTGGAGATAGGGTTTTTGCAGAGGTAGTTTAAAATGAGGTCATTAGGGTGCACCCTAGTCCGATCTAATTGGTGTCCTTGTAAGAAGAGGAGATTTAGACACACAGAGGAAAAATCATGTGAGGACACAGTGAGAAGGTGACCATCTACAAAGCGAGGAGAAAGGCCCCAAAATAAACCAATATCTTGATCTTGGACTTCTAGCCTCCAGAGCTGTGAGAAAATAAATTTCTGTTATTTATGCCACCCAGTCTGTTGTACTCTGTTATGGCAGGTCTAGCAAATTAATATAGTACTCCATAAAAGCTCACTGAGGCAAATACTGTGCTCCTAAAACATCAATTGCAATAAGAAAGAGCTGCACTGAGGATATTTCTATAGTATTTCTACTGCTGCACAGGCAAATATATCTAGCATGTGCTCCACTGGTTAACAAAGATGGAAACCTGGGTAGATTATCTTGTCCATGCTGTATTGTCTGGGACATCTTCTCTCACATATGTTCCTGGAGACCTGCTGCTCATTATCTAAGTCTCAGCTCCAATATTGCTTCTAATGCTCTGCCTCAGGCTCTCCCTGACTCCTCCACATAGAGCTCAATACTCTATGCATGCAGGTGCCCTATCATTCTACCGTAACTTGCGCAGTACATACATCACCACAACTGACATTCTGCATACTCTTATTCTATACACTGAAGTCAAGGACTATTCTTTTCATCTTTGGATCGTCAACATGCAGGTACAGGTTTTGGCATAGGATAGGCATTCTATGTTGAGTGAGTAATTGAATGAATGGATTGCCTGCCTTTCATGTTTGAATTTCCCACATTTAGTGGGAAGAAAATGACAGATGAAGCATCCCTTCAATCTTCTGGCCTAGAACAATGCTCTGGCCTAGAAGACTCTTTGAGTCTTCCTTTCTCTCATCTGGAATCCCATTTTCTACCAGTAACTAAGGCTAATCTCCCTTTCCTTAAAAATATCTCCTGTATTCATCTGTCCTCTCCAACACATACCAACTCCAACCCTTTTCACCTGTATTATGACTTCCAGTTTCCCTTTATAATATATTCTTGCAGTCTTATCTTCCAGCAGCCTGGGTCAGGCAGGGGCCAGATTCAAGAAACCAGGTGAGTACATGAGGGTATCAAGCCAGTATAGTGTAAGGAGTTGGAGCAGAGTGAAACAGATAACAATGTTCCTATGGACCCTGTGACCTGAAACCAAAGGCAGAGTTATACAACTCAATTCCAAGGAGGCAAGGAGAAGTGGGGGCACATACTCAAGATTGAAGAGCTACCATGGTGGCCAGGCAATATCGAAGAGTGTGTTCAACCCAGAAAACAAGTGTACAGCCTTGAGATGGCCCAAGGACATGCAAGGGGAGGAAGTATCTTCCATGCTACATATGTCACCCCTTATGGACAGAGAGAGAGAGCTGTGAAGGCTCTGAGCAGGTTCCAACCTGTTCCCCACCACTCCCAGACCTTCTCCTGCAATGGACAAGGCCTAGATGGGTGCAGGAATCTTGGCAGTCATAAGGAATATCTCTCTGTGCTCTCGCACCCCTCATGTGTTCTCTGGGGCAGCACAAGGACCAGAGGTTCATAGTGGGACCTGGGAAGGTCAAATGAAACAGTTGGATTATTCTAGAGAAAGGCTCCTGAATTCCTGACTGGTGTGTCCTTGAAGACCTCTAGGAAGCAGTCTTCTAGCTTACTTCCTCATTTCACAGACTCTAAGTTAGTAAAGGGCATAGGATTTTATCTAGTTAATAGACCTCAAACCTTGGAATCATCCTTGACTCCAATTTCTCCGTTCCTCTTCATATTCAGTCGATTGGCCAATACATTAGTCATTGGGACTTTCAAAATTATGCAGAATCCACCCACTTCACACTACCTCTACTATCATCATCCCAATCTGACAACTGGTCTCACCTGTACAACGCCATCCTCAAGGTCTCCCTGACTGAATATATTAACTATATTCTATTTCTGGCTCCATGCTCCATACTTCCTTCAAAGTGGACAAGCGTGATTACTTAAGATGGAAGTCAGACCATTTTACTACTCTGCTCAAAACCTTAGCATAGTTTCTCTGTAGTTACAATAAAATCTAATGTCCTTTCCGGGATCTGACCTCTGATCATTCTTACCATTCTCCTTCATCACTCACTCTGCACCAGTCCCTCTGGCCTCCTTGCTGATCACAGACACACCAGAAAAACTGCTATGTCAGGGTCTTCACCTCTGTTGTTCTGTCTTCCTGTAATCCTCTTCCCTTCCCATGGTCTTCTCACTTCTCCTTTCCTTCAGGTCTCTACTCGAAGGTCATTCACAAGAGACTTCCCCTGATCCCTGTGCTCTATCCCCATTTCCTCTTCAGAGCACTTACTACTATTTGATTTTGTTTCTTAACTTTTTATTTTGAAGACTTGTAAGCTTATAGAAAATCTGCAAGAATAGTTCCATGAATGCTGGTATACCCTTCACCCAGATTCAACAACTATCAACATTTTGGACTATTTGATTTTTATTGTTCTTTCTGACATCCAGATATTATTATGATTTGTTGTTGTCATTGCTATCGTTATCATCACTGATCTGTTTGGGAATAAACTGCAAGCATCAGGATCTTTTATTCCCCAAAACTTCATTCATTCTACCTCTCTCAAGAATAACCACATTTTAATGTAAATACAACATAGTAAATTAACATTAACGTTATACATTAATGCAACTCATACCCAAATTTTACAAAGGAGACCTCTAGGGGGCCTCAATCACAGCCCGCTCTGGACAAGTGATGAGCAGAGCAGAACTTGAGCAGAACTAATAACACCTTTCATAGCATTAAAAACTCTACTTCAGCATCTAATCTAGGATTATGCATTCTTCTAGTTTTCAGGTATTTTTATTCTCATTTATTTTGAAATAGTGTCAGCTTTTCATTGTTTTTTTGTGACATTTTTAAAGAGTACAGAACAATTGTCTTGTAGAATGTTCCCCAGTGTGGGCTTGCTGATGTTTCTTCACAATTCTGTCAGGTTACACATATTTTTGGTAGAAATATCACAGAAGTGATGCTGTGTCCCTCTGGGTACATCATTATCAGGAGGTATATGATTTCCTGATATGTTCATTTTTTTGTTTCTTTGTTGAATATCTGCCTCACAAGCTAGAAAGTAGTTTCCACAAAGGTAGAGAATTTTCACTGCTCTATTAACCCCTGTCTCTCAGAATCTCAGACTGAGCCTGGCACATGTTAGATGCTCAATAAATATTAGCTGAAAGACTGAATCTAGAATCTAGTGAATCTAGAAGTGAGTCTGGTGAATCTAGAAGCGATTGAATCTAAATCCCAGGTATCCTTAACTACTAGATGAACTGCTCACCACAGCATCTCCCAGAGAATTCCAGAAAAATGTCCCTATCCTACATATTCTTGAGCAGTAATAGCATGCCAGGCAGCCTGTAGACACCTTGGTGAGACAGAACAAAGCACACAAATGGCTCAGAGCTCTCTGGTACTTATTTCTGAGGCTGGCCCAGAGGCGACACTGCATTAGGGGCCTGTGGCCATCCTGGTTGAAGGAGAACTTGCAAAGATTTCACATACGAGAATTCATATATGATGCATACTGGGGTGTGAACGAAGGTCGAGGTGTTTCACAGACTCACAGTGTTCTCCATGGAGTCACATTAGCCCCACATTAGCATGGAGAAGGTTCTGCTCTGCTCATCATTTATCCAGAGTGGGACATGATTGAGACCCCCTAGAGCTCTTGTTTGCAAAATCTCCTGTGGACTTGGAAGTGAGAAAGGTGGAGAGGAAAAGCAAGGTGGAGGCTAACTGAAAGAACAGACCACAGCTCATTTTCCCAGCACAGGTTCTCAACCCAAGGGTTAGGCCTTAGCTGGGGTGGTTGTGGATGGGTCAGGAAGGAGGCTGTTGGTGGGGATGAGTGGAAGGGCAATGAATTAGCTGTCACACATGCATTTTGCTTTAGATGGGTTAGATTTTTAATACCTAAAAATGAGACCCTTATGACCAACAATGAAAGCCATGAGACCTTCCCAAAATGTTGTCGAGAGGCGATGAACAGAATTCCAACCAAGCAACCATGTTAGAAGAGTGTGATGAGAGAAAAATAAAGCTAACAGCTGAGGGTAACCTTCTGAGTTTAGCCCACTTAATAAACTAGTGACCCTATCCTTATTTAAAAACTTGTTTTCATATACGTTATATAATTTGATCTTAAAATTAGTGGTGGGGTTAGAACTTGAACCCAAGCTTCTAAGTCACATCTGGAGACCTTTCCTCTAGTCTGGTTCTGCTTTTCTATATTGTATTGGCTCAAGAAAAATCTATGGCTTGAAAAAAGTAGCTAACAGATTAAGACAACAATTTATATGCAGAATACTTTGTGTATTTCAAACAATGTGTATGATCCTTGACTTTTTATTTTCAAACCACTGCAGTATGCTGCTAAAGCTACACGTTAGATTTACAGGAACTTAGTAAATGGTTTTTTATTAAATAGCTTGCAGCTTTACAGGCTGCTTGGAGAATTACAGCCGCAAGTACAATCCCAACTCTGTTTAGAGCCTCATCTGATGCTTTCCTTGATTTTTATAATCTATCTAGCAAGAGATAAGGGCAGTTTCCTTTGCCAAATGAACAAGGGAGACTTTGCTTCCTCCTGATAATTAAGAAAAACCCTAGAGTTAGATTACATCAAGTGAGAAAAAGAAAACTACTGATGTTAAACATTAGCTATTAGATGTCAGAGAATTATTCTGAATTTTTCAATTCAGGAGGGCTCTGGATTCCTTTTATCTATGAAAGAGCAACCCAGTAATACATTATCTGAAATACTCTTTTTTTTGTTTTGTTTTGTTTTTTGTTTTTTTGAGAGAGAGGGTATTGCTGTCACTCAGGCTGGAGTGCAGTGATACAATCTCAGCTCACTGCAACCTCTGCCCCCCTGGGCTCAAGTGATCCTCCCCCTTCAGTTTCCTGAGTGGCTGGGACCACAGGCACACATCACCATGCCTCACATTTCTTTTTTGTATTTTTGGTAGAGTCAGGGTCTTACCATGTTGCCCAGTCTATCTTCAAACTCCTGAGCTCAAGCCATCCCCCTGCCTTGGCTTCCCAAAGTGCTGGGATTACAGGGATGAGCCACCACTCCCAGCCCAGAGTATTTCTTTTTCTGACATTTTCTTTTAAAATAATATTAGTCATAAAGAAAAGTTGCAGGATAGAGTTCATACACACCTTTCATCCAGCTTCCCCTGCTTAACACCTTATATAACCATAGTAAATTGATTACAACCAGGAAATTAACACTGATATAAAACTATCAACTCATTTACAGATCTTCGTAGAATTTTGCCTTATCAGAATTACGTGTCTCACTATTGTCCTTTCTCTGGTCCAGGATCCAATCCAGGATTCCATATTGCCATGAATTGTTATTTCTTGAGCTTCCTCCAATCTGTATCAGGTCCTCAGTCAGTCAGTCTTCCTTTGTCTTTCATAATCTTGAGCCTTTTGAAGACTACTGGCCGGTTATTCTGTAGATTGTCTTTCAAGTTGGGTTTGTCTGATGTCTTCTGATTATTATATTAAAGTTATGTATTTTCATAAGACTAGGACAAAAGCGATATGCTCTTCTTAGTTCATCATATTAGGAAACACCTGATGTCAACATCTTCCATTACTGGTGATTAATTTTTGTGGCTGGGTTAAAGTAGTATTTGCCGGGTTGCTCCACTGTAAAGTTACCCCTTTCCCCTTCGTAATAAATATCATGTGACTATAAGACTTTTAAAAAAATCATCCCAGATGTCATTTCAATATGTGGCTATAAGACTTTGAGATGGCAAATGTCCTGTTCTTACCATACACTTGCCCTCTAATTTCAACATCCATTAATGAATTTTGCCTGCAAACTTACTACCTGCGGTCGGCCTAATAGTGGTGTTCTATTTCTATTAGTCATTCTGTATTTATTAATTAGAATCCTATTGCAGAATTATTCTTCATTTATTTATTCATTAAATTATTCATTTCTATCAGTACGGAATGATAGATACTTGCTTTAGTCTATGGGTTACAATTCCTCATTATCATTATGTATTTTATTGCTTAAATTGTCCCAGGTTTGCTCATTCAGAGCTCCTTTTAGTTGGTACCTACATCCTTTTTGGCATGCCCCCTGCCCCAATCAGTTTTGAATACTTCCCTACTTTTTAGCACTACAAGATTTTTCCAGGCTTATCTTGTATTTTTCCTGTCCCAGTCTTGCAACCATCCATTTCTTCAAGGAACCTGGTTAGTTTTATCGGGGAATGGCATTTAGAAACTGAGATGTCTGGGTACTAGATGTGCTTATTGCTACTGGGGTGGCATTAATTTTAGGCTCTAAAATTCCAGATCTCTTAGTGGACAGAGCTAGGGAATATATAAATGAGTATGCATAGAGCTATATATATGTATCTATATTTTCATATCGATCTATCTGTAGAAATATTAAAAACCAGGGGTTCGTAACAAACCTGCACGTTATGCACATGTACCCTAGAACTGAAAGTATAAAAAAAAAAAAAAAAAAAAAACCAGGGGTTCATATCAATGCATTCTCTTCTTCGTTAAAATAAACTTCATTACTCCATGATTGATATTTACATGGCTGGACTCTAAAACGAGTGTCCTTTAAACTATACTAGAGGAAGAGAGAACAGTTTTTTTGGGAGAAAATGCACAGGACAAAAGAGAGAAATTGGAAAAAATATGAAGAGCAGAGAATCTACTTAAAAGAGCAGCCATATAAGTCACTTGATAAATGTTCGTTTAAATGAGTGAGTGGGGGGATCTTTTCATTTCCACAAATACTTATCAGCTACATGCTCTTTGTCATCCATTCTGCTGGGGACAAGGAGAAGCAACAACACGTCCCTCATCCTCAAATTTTCACTCACTTGGGGAGAGAGATACATGAGCAGATCCATTATATTCATTATATGGCATTAAACTCAGTCTTGTGAGAAAAATAAATAAATTAAAATATAGGGCAGCATCATTTTTGGAGGCATATTTTAGGACAATAGATTATTTATGAGGAAAAGAAGAAAAATGAGGAGGAAGGGAGCTTCAAGTTCAAAGCCTAAGACATGAAAAGAGCTCGATAATGTGTTAATAAGCCTGACAACATCTTGTAGCAACAGATAATTGCTGAATGTGTTAAGCAAGGGAAGAATTTGCTCATACTTACATATTTACATCCTATAATATTAATAATGATACATACATGGTAAACAAAATATAGTACAAAAAAGAAACTTATCGAAAAGTAAGTCTTCTCACATCAGATCTCTAGTTCAACTGAGGATAAAACCTCTATGAACAGCTTCTTCTTCCAGCACTGTTCTGTCTGTATGCCTATGTATGACTGTATAGATTACCTCTTTTAAAAAAGACACATCTAATATGCAATGTGTATTTTTCTGTATCATGATTTTGCATTTCATAATATATACAGGGGATGTTTTTATTATATGTATCTAGTAGCATGGGAGATTTAACTTATTTCTTATTGAAGTCTAATATTTCATTGAATGGAGGCACAAAATACTTGTGCTTGGAATAATTTAAACATGGCTGAGTTAAAATGACCGATATAGATATATTTTACAAAGAAAATTAAATCATCACAAATACTTGATGAAACAGATGACATATTGTTTAGAAAGGTTTTGACAATAATAAAAGTACCAAAAATTGTAGTAACAAAACACAAGTGGTATAGGGAAGCAGTCCCCAATCTTTTTGGCACCAGGGATGGGTTTCATGGGAGACAATTTTTCCATGGATTGAGGTAGAGGGCGGATGGTTTGAGGATGGAAGTGTTCCACCTCAGATCATCAGGTATTCGATTTTCATAAGGAGGGCACAACTTAGCACCCTCGCATGCACAGTTCACAATAGGGTTTGTGCTCCTTTGAGAATCTAATGCTACTGCTGATCTAACAGGAGGCAGAGCTCAGGTGGTAATGCTCAATAGCCCGCCACGCACCTCTTGCGTGTAGCCCAGTTCCTAACAGGCCACAGACTAGTACTGGTCCATGGCCCAGGGGTTGGGGACCCCTGGCGAAAATGCTTGCCATTGGAAAAGCAAGGGACCGAAAAAGGAAGTCAGGTTATGTGAATTTCCTCATTTTACATGGAGAAAAAGTAACAATGACTACAGCAATGGTATCAGTTACAGTAGCATTTGAGTCTTTCTGTGTGCCAGATACAGTTCATAGAACTTCACAGTTCTTTTAATCTTCTGATCCACACTCTCTGGTAGGTCCTATCATTATTCTCACTTAGGATAGAAGAGGAAAAGGATGTGTTATTCTATTCTCAGTGCTAACTAATACTATAGAGGTACACAGTTACAATAGTGTTAAATAGAATTTTAAAAGTAGCCATCAGTATATTTTACAAATTAGATTGTCTTCAGTTTATCAGGAAAAAAGTTCATATGGCAAAGAATAATTTAAAAAGAAAACAAAATAAAATAGCAAGGAGTATGATAATCTCCAGAAATAGAATATAAAATGACAGAGGCAAAATCAAACATATGGCAGTTGCTGGGGCCCAGAAACCTATACCCCAAATATGGTGCTTTGACAGGCTAAGCTGAAGAAGCAGCCTTATGGTGTCTCGGGCCTTCCTCTGCTCCTGTCTCTCAATCCTCTGTGTTTTCCAAAGCACAGGATGAGGTTGTTTTCTGAAGTCCTCTTATCTGCCTAAAATCTGGACCTGCCAAAGAAGAAAACAGTTACCTCTGGTCCCTTCCCTGACCTGAACAGACTTTTGTCATAAACCATTGTCTGCTCTGAGGGTCCAAAAAATGTTCTGTCAGGCCATTGTATGTTCTTCAAGCCCATTGAATTCCCCTAAAAATCATGTGCTGCCTGCTTAAATCACCCACACTTCCTCATCTCCCTTTCTCCTAAGAAGAAGGGTATATAACCATCTTTACCCCACTGTGTGGTACAATCACTCTGTGACTGTCCCACACACACACTAGCGAATGTGTATGCCATTTTTTCTACTAATTTGCCTTTTGTGTGTTGATTTTTCAGTGAACCTTTAGGGGGTGAAGGAGAGGTTTTCCCCTTGCCCCTGCATAGTAAATGTTAATGGGTTATGTTCCAATTAAATAAATTTACAATGTAGTTTAAAAGAGTCACACTAAAGCCAAAATAACTCCTAAAGATCCAATAAGAGAATTAGAAAAGAGAATGACAAATGCTGACAAAGAGGAGGGCTTTGCAGTATTAATATTAGATAGAATTCAATTTAAGTTAAAAGAAGTTAGTGAGACAGAGTAAACTCAGTGGTGAATGGTACAATCCAAAATGAAGTTTAAACAGTTATGTTATTGTGCACCAAATAACATGACTTTAGACTATTGAAGATAAGTTTTTTTTTTTTGAGACGGAGTTTCACTCTCGTCGCCCAGGCTGGAGTGCAATGACGTGATGTTGGCTCACTGCAACCTCCGCCTCTTGGGTTCAAGCGATTCTCCTGCCTCAGCCTCCTGGGTAGCTGGGATTACAGGCGTGAGCTACCATACCTGGCTAATTTTGTATTTTTAGTAGAGACGGGGTTTCTACATGTTGGTCAGGGTGGCCTCGATCTCCTGACCTCACGTGATCCGCCTGCATTGGCCTCCCAAAGTGCTGGGATTACAGGTGTGAGCCACCACACCAGGCCGAAGATAAATATTTTAAACTATAAAAAGAAATAGAAAGAAATGAATCAGTAGTAAAATACTTTGATATCCTTCAATGCATGATAAATCTCACACTGTAAAAGAAAGTATAAAATATATGAACAATTGAACTTATAATGTTGATTTAATTGAGAGTATTAAGTTTTTTACACTTCAGTAAATAAATTCTATTTTCAAGTGCCTATGAAACACTCACCAAAAATTACCTTATAAGAAACCACAAAGGAATTCTCAATGAGTTCCTCAGAATAGATGGTTAAACAGGCCACCTTCTATTAGCACAGAACTGTGGAGCAATCATTTAACAACTCAAAGGCGGACATTAAAACACCTAACCAACTGGAAATTAACCCTCACCTCTCATTAGCATGTATGCACACACACACACATCCTCTTCTGTTTCAGGGTATTAAAAAATAGTTATGAAAATAATAAGTGTAAAAACTTTAAGAGATATGATCACAGTTGTATTTAAGAGTAACTTCAAAGCCATTAAAGAGTTTCTTGTTACAAAGGAAATAATGCATACTGGTGAACCAAGAAACAACTAAAAAATTATAAAAAGAAAATCAAAGGAAGGCCAAAGAAATCAGGAGACATACCAAAAAATCGTAAAATAGATAAAACAAAGAACTAGTTTATTCAACAAAATGTTAAAATAGAAAAATTTACTTAGTCTAATCAACAGGAAAAGAAAATATCCCACTAAAACAAAATTTAGAATAAGAAAGGTGGTATAACCACAAATGCAAATGATTTGAGAACCTTCACTAATATATTTGAATATTTGGACTTAAAAAATAACCTCTCTAGGAAAATGTAAATTGCTAAAATTAATTTAAATATGAAAGAATAGCTGATTAGCTCAAACATCAGAGAAAATATGTAAAATGATTTCTAAATAATTATCTGCAAAGGAGTGGCTGGACTGGTTTTTTAGGGGCAAGTTTCTCCAAAACATTAAGGAACACACAAATTCTATACTATATAATCTGTCCCATAGCATAGATCCAAATTCGTTTTTTTTCAAACCTGTACTATTCCCTTGCTGGAACCCAGTGAAGAGTATGTGAACAGAAATTTAGAAACATCCACATTCTACAAACCAATTTCCTTTCTAAATACAAAGAGAAACTTTAAGTAAAATACTAAGAAACCAAATAAATCTGTTTTTCAATTATATTCTGTGGTCAAATAGGGTTTATTCTAGGGACAAAGACTATTACTTACATTGTTCTGAAAACTCCGGTTGTAAACAGTAAAGCAAACAATAGAAAAATGTATATTGTGTGTGTGTGTTTGTGGGAGTGTTTGTGCGTGTGTAAGTACACTGGACTGAAAGAAGAATGAACATAAACTATGCTGATTCCCCTGAACCCATTCCTGGGTGTGCCACATAGACGGGAAGAAGGTTGAAGGCTCCAAGGACACAGGAAAAGAGAGAAACTACTAGGCCTTTGGGTTCCATTTATATGGGAAAAACATCTTAAACTTCAAAGAGAGCTGAGCACCATGGCATATACAGGGTATCATTTCTTTGGGGGGGGGCCTTCCCTCTCCTACATGGCTTTAGGAAGTTTATTGCCTCCCACACACTTGTCCATGAAGAGCATTTATGCAGCAATGCCAGTCTGGGGCACACTGGAGGCTGTGGGGTCGCAGAGAATCTTTGGATGCCTGGTGCCATGGGGGGCAGATATATCAGGGGTAGGCCAAAGACCTGCCCCAAAGTTCTCCCTGGCCTCCCCTCTATATGTGGGCTATGTGACAGCTCTTGGCCAAAGAAAAAGTGCGCAACGTGAAGGTGCAGGGAAGTTTCCTGAAAAGCAGCATTACTTGGTTGGGTGATGGGGGTTGTAAACAGGGAGTGGTTGAATCCAGGTAACACTATCAGAGGAAGCCTGCTCTTTGGTGGATTACTCACGCCTCAAATGAGAGCAAGGGACATGATCAATGGTTTGCGCTTTTGCTTCCCCGACCACATACAAATTACCAAGGCCAAGGCAGCAAATACTCCCAGGGGAATATAGCCCTCAGGAAAAAAATAACATGGCATAGAGAAGATAATGATTGGGCCAGAATATAATGTAAACTTAATATATGCATAATACATATCCTAAAGAATTAGGGGGCAATGTCAGAGGCATGATGCAAGAATAAGCAATCTTTCACAGGGAAACAACTGGAGGTGATGGGCACAAAAAATACAAGACTGGATATATAGAGCCCAAGAGAAGGAATGAATAGCAGCAAGGATAACTTTGTGCAGATAATTAAAATGTTTTATTAAAGTATATATAAAGAGACCTGAATAATAGGAAGTTATACCATGTTTATGAGTGATATGCCAGAGTGTAGTGGCATGCTCATGGCTCGCCGGAGCCTCAAACTCATGGGCTCAAGCAATCCTCCCACCTCAGCCTCCATAGCTGGGACTACAGGCATGTGACACCATGCTTGGCCAATTTTAAGAAAAAATTTGTAGATACCATGTCTCACTATGTTTCCCAGGTTGGTCTTGAACTCCTGGGCTCAAGTGATCCTCCCACACCAGCTTCCAGAGTAGCTAAGATTATAGGCATGAGCCACCATGCTTGGCCTGACTAACATTTTTAGTAAGTCAATTCTTTCCAAGTTACTATAAAAATTAAAAGTAATTCCCAAAGGATACTGAACAAATTAACACCTGCAATAAAAATTACATTACAGAATAAAGGAACCAGAATAAAGAGCCAAGGGCCTAGTTAGTAAGAGGTGCAAAGAAAAAAAATCCCAACTAGATTTTAAGACATACTAAAAAGCCATAAGAATTTTAAAAATACATGATACTTATTTTCTAATAAATATGTATTTATAAAATACCATATACAACCATACATATATATCAATGGAATTGAATGTAAGCATAGAACCCTGAAACAGGTGGGTGAGTGCATGTAGAATTTTGTGAATATCAGAATGGTTTAGGACAAATTGGATTCCTTTCTATCCTTATGTCACACACAAATTTACCGTTGAATTAAATATCTCAGTGTGAAAGAATAAAACTAACAAGTAAAAATGTAGGAGAATATCTTCGGCACCTTGAGTAGGGAGGAATTTCTTTAACAGACTCAGTAATTGCAAGCCATAAGGTAAAACACTAGTGGATTGTACAGCATTAAAATAAGAATTTCTGGCAAGTTCCTGACAGTGATCAGTGACATGAGTAAGAAATAAACACTTGTGGTGATAAGCCACTGAGATTGGGGGAGGGGTGTGTTTTCAGCAGTTAAACAACTGATCAATACAACTAGTGTATCAAAAGGGAGAGAGGGTTACTAGGGCTAATACCTGGTATTAATTGAAGGGGGTCGGGCAGCAGGTTGGGGATTTCTGTTTGTACAAGAGAACTATAAATGTCTAATAGTGAAATGGTAGATCAATATTTAGGATTTTAATGAAAATGGAGTAGGTTACTCTCCTAGAAATAAAAGGAAATAAAGAAAATGCACTTTGTCTCATGGCTTTAATGTCACCATACCGAAAGCCAGGTATAAACCCTGCACTCCAATTAATTAGAAGTCCAGAGACAAGTTCACTTATTTTCAAAAATGTAAAGCCCTTGAGATGAGAGTCTTGTCTTTTTTGTTGATGGTTCACACTGTTTCCCAAGTGTGTGGAATATAGAGATATTCTGTACCCATTGTGCTGGACAGTGTGGAGACATCTGCCACATGTGCTGCTGAGCACTGAGAACACGGCTGGTCTGAACGGAAATATGCTGTCAGGTAAAATACACACTTGATTTGGGAGACAATGCAAAAAAAAAAAAAAAAAAAAAAGGAATTAAAATACCTGAATAATATTTTATATTGATTTTATTAAAATTATTTTCCTTAGTTTCTTTTTGCTTTTATTACTATGGTAACTAGAATATTTAAAATTACACATGTTACTGTTATTGTATTTTTATTAGACACCAAGTGCTTGTCTAAAGCAATGATTGGCACATTGTTGGTCCTGAAAGATGCTGAATGAAAGAATGAATGGGTAAATTAGTTCAAATGAATCTTTTAATCAGCAAGTGGTTAGTTTTTTACATTTATTGTTCAGTCTGATATCCTTAAATATAACCGAAAATATTTTATCAACTGAGAAAGAGATGGCCTCAGCCGGCAAACTAATTTAGCAGTTTCCAAAGGAAGAGGAACAGTGAACAGAGCACTATTATTTGAAAATGGAGGCTGGGCGCGGTGGCTCAAGCCTGTAATCCCAGCACTTTGGGAGGCCGAGACGGGTGGATCACGAGGTCAGGACATCGAGACCATCCTGGCTAATGTGGTGAAACCCCGTCTCTACTAAAAAATACAAAAAACTAGCCGGGCGAGGTGGCGGGCACCTGTAGTCCCAGCTACTCGGGAGGCTGAGGCAGGAGAATGGCGGGAACCCGGGAGGCGGAGCTTGCAGTGAGCTGAGATCCGGCCACTGCACTCCAGCCTGAGCGACAGAGCGAGACTCCATCTCAAAAAAAAAAAAAAAGAAAATGGATTTCAATTATGGACTAGTAACCGTATGGCAGATACTTCATGTGCACTCTCCCATTAAACCCACCCTACAACTTTAAAAGCATTATATTCCAATTTATAGATAATGACACTGAGGATCAGAGTGATATAGGTCACAGTGCAAGTAAATGGTGAAGCCAGGAGTCAGTCCTGGTCACTCTGACCAAGACAGACATTAGCTGCCAGCCTACTCTGATCATGTTCCTCCATCCTCACATTCAGTATTTCAGCTGCAGTTAACTAGTAGTGGCCACTTCCCTGCCTCTGAGCCTTTGTTCACGCTCTTCTTCCTGGGGACACACTCTCACTCAGAAAGCCACCTGTTGTGTTAGATTTTGTCATAATTGGAACTTACTTTACTGATCTGTTTCTTGTCTATGTCTCTCTTAAAATGTGAACTTCATGAGGGTATGCAGGTTTTCTATCTTGTTCACTGTAGAGAGATGAGCACTTAGTGTTGAAATGCTTGGTATACAGGCAATGCCTAACGGATAATTGCTGCCTGGATCAATGAAGATGCCTTCATCATTCCAATCAACAAATTGCTCTTTATGTCTCCCATAATTTGCACTCCAAGTATAGTTCTTATTTCAATTTGCATCATATTATAATTCACTCTCTTTTTGTGTGCCTCACCACCCCAAATTTGTAAATTCCTTGTAGATTGGATTAGGCCTATTTAGAAAGAGGAGCAAAGATAGTGATATCCCAACCAGATTTTAAGACTTACTGCAAAACCATAGGAATTTTAAAAATACTGCCCAAGGTAATTTATAGATTCAATGCCATCCCCATCAAGCTACCAATGAGTTTCTTCACCGAATTGGAAAAAACTGCTTTAAAGTTCATATGGAACCAAAAAAGAGCCCGTATTGCCAAGACAATCCTAAGTCAAAAGGACAAAGCCGGAGGCGTCACGCTACCTGACTTCAAACTATACTACAAGGCTACAGTAACCAAAACAGCATGGTACTGGTACCAAAACAGAGATATAGACCAATGGAACAGAACGGAGCCTTCAGAAATAATGCCACACATCTACAACCATCTGATATTTGACAAACCTGAGAAAAACAAGAAATGGGGAAAGGATTCCCTATTTAATAAATGGTGCTGGGAAAATTGGCTAGCCATAAGTAGAAAGCTGAAACTGGATCCTTTCCTTACTCCTTATACGAAGATTAATTCAAGATGGATTAGAGACTTAAATGTTAGACCTAATACCATAAAAACCCTAGAAGAAAATCTAGGTAGTACCATTCAGGACATAGGCACGGGCAAGGACTTCATGTCTAAAACACCAAAAGCAACGGCAGCAAAAGCCAAAATTGACAAATGGGATCTCATTAAACTAAAGAGCTTCTGCACAGCAAAAGAAACTACCATCAGAGTGAACAGGCAACCTACAGAATGGGAGAAAATTTTTGCAATCTACTCATCTGACAAAGGGCTAATTTCCAGAATCTACAAAGAACTCAAACAAATATACAAGAAAAAAACAAACAACCCCATCAAAAAGTGGGCAAAGGATATGAACAGACATTTCTCAAAAGAAGACATTCATACAGCCAACAGACACATGAAAAAATGCTCATCATCACTGGCCATCAGAGAAATGCAAATCAAAACCACAATGAGATACCATCTCACACCAGTTAGAATGGCAATCATTAAAAAATCAGGAAACAATAGGTGTTGGAGAGGATGTGGAGAAATAGGAACACTTTTACACTGTTGGTGGGATTGTAAACTAGTTCAACCATTATGGAAAACAGTATGGCGATTCCTCAAGGATCTAGAACTAGATGTACCATATGACCCAGCCATCCCACTACTGGGTATATACCCAAAGGATTATAAATTATGCTACTACAAAGACACATGCACACGTATGTTTATTGCGGCACTATTCACAATAGCAAAGACTTGGAATCAACCCAAATGTCCATCAGTGACAGACTGGATTAAGAAAATGTGGCACATATACACCATGGAATACTATGCAGCCATAAAAAAGGATGAGTTTGCGTCCTTTGTAGAGACATGGATGCAGCTGGAAACCATCATTCTTAGCAAATTATCACAAGAAGAGAAAACCAAACACCGCATGTTCTCACTCATAGGTGGGAACTGAACAATGAGCTCACTTGGACTCGGGAAGGGGAACATCACACACTGGGGCCTATCATGGGGAGGGGGGAGGGGGGAGGGATTGCATTGGGGAGTTATACCTGATATAAATGATGAATTGATGGGTGCTGACGAGTTGATGGGTGCAGCACACCAACATGGCACATGTATACATATGTAACCTGCACGTTATGCACATGTACCCTAGAACTTAAAGTATAATAAAAAAATAAAAAATAAAAAAAAATAAAAATAAAAAAAATAAAAATACAAAAAAAAAAAATACATAGTACTTTATGTAAAACCATGTATATCAATGGAATTGAATCAGACATAGAGCCCTGAAACAGATGGGTGAGTGAGTGTAGAATTTTGTGAGTATAAGAATGCTTCAGGACAAATTGGATTCCTTTGTCTCCTCATGCCACACCGAAATTTACAGTTGAATTAAAAATCCAAATGCCAAAGAATAAAACTAACAAATGACAATGTTGAAGAATATCTTTGGCACTTTGTGTTTTTCTCAAAGCAGTTCTCAGTCTTTTTTTCCCCTGAAAGACTTTCTTTCCTCCCACTGCAGACTCTTTTAGTTTTATACTCAATTTCCAATTCCTATTTCTCTTTCCCTTTAAAAAAAAAAAACTCTCTATTTTTCTTGGAACAGCAATGTGTTCAACTTTCCTTACAGTTAGAAATGGCCATGTGACAGTTTTGGCCAATGAAATGTGCATCCGACGTAGATTTCTCCAGAGAGTTTTGCTTTCCTAATAAAAGAGAGAAGATATGGTTGTCCCTCCCTTTCTTTCCTTCTTGTCCATAACATAGGCACAAAGTCAAAAGCTACAGCAGCCCTTCAGCCATTTCAATGCAATAAACAAGAGTACATAAACCAACCAGACAAGGTGGCCGAGCAAAGGAAGATCTTCATGAATTTGCTGAGTAGTTGAATTAAGTCAGCCACTTTCCACCTGCAGACTTCTTTCCATGTAAGAAAAACAGATCCATATTTGCTTAAATTATTGTAAGTTGGGTTTTTCTGTCTGTTATTTTTAGTCAAAATTATCTTTAACTTGTACAGTTACTATATTTAACTGGTATAGCACATACATGCTATACTCCCATGGGCATATGTAGATTTTTGACAAATCCAAAATATTATTGTGAGAAGTTAAATCTGCAAAATTTTGACATATGAGACTGAGACTCAGAGAGGCCAAGTGACTGCCCCCAGTTACATGCTGATAGTAAGTGGTGGAGTCAGGAATTTAGGTCTCCTAAGACCTCAAAAGCCATGCTCATGACCCACCCATATTGCCTCATGACAGGGCATCTCTGCTGCCTTCACAGTCTACAACCGTTGGCCTAATCTCCATTAGGGGACCTACAACCTCTCATCATTGTCTCTCGAAGACCTCATCATGGAAGAACAGTCTCTCCTGGGCGTAGATGTTATGGTCTTACTTCCTGTGGTGCAATTTGTTGGCAAAATACTCCCTGCCTTTCCTGGGCACTTCTTTTAAGAGTCACTTTGAAACTTCTCCCACTAGCACTCTTTGATCCTGGTCATTTTCTCAAGCTGAGATGCAAATATATTCTGTGTGTTTGAGGAACATCAAGGAGTTGAGCTTCAATAACGGGAGCAGACTAGGAGAGGGAGAGGAGGAGGCAGAAGATACAGATAAAGTTACATATGCAGATTCTTGATAAGGACTCTAAATTTAGAACATCATTACATAAGGGACATGACTATTAAAAAGATTGTACTGATTTATGACTTATAGAAAGAACCAGCATTTCTATAGACAGAAGATGGCTTAGGCCAGGGGTATGGCAGTGGACATGGTAAGAAGTGGTATGTCCTGGACATATTTTGAAGTTACAGTCTACCAGATTTCTTAGTGGGTTGATGTGGGGTTTGAGGAAAAGAGAGTAGCCAAGGATGAGTCCAGGATTTTTGGTTTCTATAGTAGCCATTGGAGAGAATGTCCATTTACTTAGATGATAGACAGTGTGAAGAAGCATGTCTGATGCATGAAGGGGATGGATATTGGGCAGTTGCTTTTTATGGGTTAATTTTGTGATGACTATTAGACATCCATGTGAAGATGTGGTATAAAGAGAGTTCAAATTGCCTAAATGTATAGTCCCAAACATCACACAAACTGATTATATGAACCAGAGGCCAGATGGCAAGGCACCAGATTGAACTAAGTGGATTATGAGACATATAATATTTGAAGATAAAGGCAAAGATCAATCAGGAATTACAAACACCCTCAGATGTTAGTTTTTCAATTTCAATTTGCTGCTGAATACATCAATGTGTTACCAAGAATATGAGTGTGTGTGTTTGGTTAATTGCCTGAGTAAATGTACTGATTTAACATGGACAATAAAAGGAACTGATATCCTTTAAGCTTTTCTCCAAAACAGAAAATATTCAAACACACATATAAACACAGTCACCATGTAGCACAGCAACCTAATCAATAGCAGTGGGCCCTGGGGAGCTGTTTGCCCAAAATGGTCAAGCTGCCAGGATGCAAATTTTGGTTCTGATTCTTAATAGTTCTATTAGCCTCTTTGTTGAATGGAAAACATAGGCTGTTGAAAAGATTTAAGGAAAGAATCCCCATAAAGCTCTTAGCACAGAGTCTGGGACACAGTATCAACCCAATAAACATTAGTTAGCTATAATTACTTACATTCACAGAGCGTGGGATATAGACACACATACCCACGAAACATAACACCCAGGCACTGATAAAGCATATGAGCAGGTGAACACACACTAGTAAATCGATATGTATAGTAATATGTACACAAATACACAGAAAATGCTTTACATTTTCTTATTCCCTCACTTCTTGTCTCACCTGCCTTTGTACTTGATAACGTTCCTTTTTAATGCTTTTCAAGAATGGAAAGATTTTTCTTGTAAGAGCTGGCTGTTACTACTGATGCCTGCCATGGCTCACAGCGGGATGAATGATAAATTCAGCAAATCACTTTCTCTAAAAATAGGCCACTCCAGATGATCTTTGGCTTCGATTCTTATTTCCATACACCTTTAAAAGAAAAGGAAAACTCCATTCTTGTAGAGACCTACCGCTAACCTATTCCAAGCAATGTGACTTGATGAACATGAACAAATCTCCTCTCAAGGTCTGCAAAATGCCCTAGCTTTCCCTCATCTGTTTATTGGATTTACATAAAATGGAAATATAAGGCTGATGAATTTCTCTAGACACTGCCAGAAGAATGTTCATTCTGTTTGGCTTTATGGAGCCACTTAACCTGAAATATTTTACCTTGATAATTGAATGCATGACTTGCCTTCTCTATTTTCCCCAAGATGCATGTGGATGGATGGAGTGGATACAAGATACTTTCAAGTCAGTGTCACAGTGCAGAATCATTTGCATTGCTCTCAGCACTACAGGCCAACTAACTTTTGATGGACATGATTCCTCAAGAGTTCATTTGGCCTTCTGGGTCAAGAACCACTCAGTTCATGTCATCCATAGGGCTGGGATGCATATTTATGGCAAAAATAAAACAACAACAAAAACAAGCAAACCTCACTGAGAATGCATTTTTATATTGGGAATATCGACTGCTGACCCAATGCTAATGGAGCCTGAGCATGAATCCCATTTACCTCCTTATAACCTCGTTAAGCATAAATCAACAAAATTCTGATTTGGACTCTCTGCTCCACTGATTTGGATTGGAAAGGGGCATTCAATCAAGCTTTTAATATCAACTCATTAACAGCTTCTCTAAAGTCTGTCACTGGCACACTTACTCTGTGTTTTCAAACTAGATAATACTAAATCTGGAAGACTATAGAAAATATGTCAAACCCATGTTTATATACTTCTAGATGCTATTCAGGAAAATCAGGGGCAATTGATTTTGCAAATTTCATGTTGGTGACCTTGACATCAATCCTTTGCCAGAGGCAGCTTCTGTCTACTTTGTTGCTGATGCTATCATTATCATCATTAATGTTTCCCACTATAGGATGTGAAGTAAGGGTACCACAATATTTTGCATAATTTTGCTGTGCTCCGTGGAGGGTATCACAATTAAAAATTGATACACCATCCACCCAATCATTTAGGTGTCTACAACTGGAGGTATATGAAACTGAGTTTCAACCTGGTCTAAACAATACTGTTTCATACAAGAGGTCTTAATGCATGGAGACTCTAGGGACAGTTAGTTCAGCAGCAGAATGACATCACTGAGGACTCAGGTTCTCTCCATTCTTTTACTTTGCCTTCCTCATTCCAGCCTTAAAGCTGGCTTCTCTCATGGTCAGACAATGGCTGCCCTTTGGTAACTATTCAGCAGCAGAAGAATGATGGCATTTTCTCTTGTATGTGTTCTAATCAGTCTGGAAAACCTTTCCCAGGAGCCTCACCATTAGATTTCCTTCAGGTCTCATTGGCCAGAATTGTAACAACCATGATTGCTTAAACCAATCAGGATTTGCGTCTTTGGTGTTTGGACTGAGAATATGGTAATACAGAGTAGGCTGGATATCAGAGCAATATTAGCATTTTATGAGAAAGGAAAAAAGAGGAATAAGTGGCTTTGGGGGAGGCAAACAATAGGGTCTCCTAAACATACAGAGACCCCTGGTGGAGAATGACAATAACTGGGCTAGTGGTAGGAGTAGGAGGAGATGAGCAGAAAGAAGGGGATAAGGAGAAGAGGAAGAAGATGACAAAGACTAAAGGGAGCAGGAGTACATAGTCCCCTCCCTTAAAGTGTGGGCAGGGCCTATGGAGAGGATGGGATAGTAACTCCCTGGATTAGCTTATATTGCATGGGAAAAGTGATGGGATAGTCACTGTGATAATTGCTGTGTTATGTTATGGTTTACAAGAGTCCACCCTAGCAGACTGGAGTGAGACTATCCTGTTGTCCTTGAAGAAGTAAGCTTCTAGGTTGTGAGAGGAGGGGGACCATGTGGCAAGGGCCTACAGTGGCCTCTAGTTACTAAGCACATCCCTGGACCATGGCTAACATGAAAACTGAGACCTCAGACATGCAGCTACAAGGAAGTGAATTTTTCCAACAAACAGTGAACTTGGAAGAGGACCCCAAGTCTCAGATGAGATTGAAATCCTGACACCTCAATTCCCTCCTCGTAAGATACTAAGGAAGAATCAAGCTAACCTATACCCAGACTCCTAACCAACAAAAACTGAGATAACAACTTTGTGTTGCTTTAAGCTGCTAAATTGGTGGTGTTTTTGTTATATGGCAATAGAAAATTAATACACCCACTTTGGACTATTCGATGAATGAGAAATAAACTTCTTCTTTGTACTAAACCGCTGAACTTTGGAGATTAATAGCATCTAGTGTTACCTTAACTAAATACAATGTCATTAACAAAGTGGCTCATATAAAAGCATTAAAAGCCCACCAAATGTGCAGTGACTGGTGCCTCTGGAAATCTTGCTTTGGAGACAATCTTCTGGGAATGGCCCAAAGCATGGCTCCACCTGCTAATGAAATGGAATTCAGAATGGCTATGACAGATTAGTCATCATCCTCAAATTTTGGCACTTCTCATTTATGGGATCTGGCGTCCACCATTTAATTAGGATCTGGGCCAGATATATATAGCATGATACCTCTGAGAACCACCAGGATTGTCTGTCATATTTATACAGCAGGAAAGGCCTTGTGTTTCTGGCAGGTGCTAAAGGTTTAGCCATTTTTGTTTTTTTTTGGTTTGTTTCTTGTTTTGTTTTGATAAGAAAAGCACTACTAACATCTGGCCTACTCATATAGGGAAGAAAGACATAATTCAGCCTTTTTCAGCCTTAAAGTATAGTATAACGTTTTGAATAGACCTAATGGCTCTCATTTAAGTGAACATATAGTATGTGCCAGGTACTGTGCTATTAGTCTATATATGCTTTTCCATTTAATGTTTACTACAACCCTAGAAAGGAAGTAGTAAGTCTCATTTTGTTGATGAGGAATCTAAATTTAGAGAGGTAAATCAATGTGCCCAAGATCATACCTTTTGAGTGGCAGAGCCAAGAATCAAATCCAAGTCCATGTGACTCATTCATCCATACATTAATTCATTGGTTATTCCTCTAAAACTTATTTCCAGGCACTAGTTAGTGAATATTGTGTAAGATAATAGAGAAGGAGTTGGTAAACTTTTTCTGTAAAGTGCTAGCCGGTAACTGTTTCAGGCTTTGAGATCAACATAGTCTATCACTACTACTCAACTCTGCATTATAATATGACAATAACCATAAGCAATGTGTGAATGAATGAACATGGCTGTGTTTCAATGAAAGTTTATCTACAAAACAGGCAGTGGGCTGGATTTCTCCTGCAGGCTGTAGCTTGCTCAGCCCTGGTCTAGAGGGAAGACTGACACATTATAACACATGTTGGTAAGTGCAGAGAAGGGTCACCCAGCGGGAGCTGTGGTGCACAGCCCAGATCACCAGCCTTATTCCCCTGCTGTTGGAGCATTGTTGGCTGCAGGTTCGCAGTGAAGGGGGCAGCCTCAATCAAGACCATGTCCTTTCCTTGGAGGCATGACTGGTAGATGTGAGAGTATAGGCCCCATGCTCTTTTACCAATTTGGAACAACTCTGATGGACCACTCCAGCTTCAGAGCCCCTCATGCAATCGACCAAGGCCTTTGCTGTAACTGCATTGCAGCTCAACATCTCCCTTAGCTTTTTCTCACTTTCCCTGGTGTCTTCCAGGGCCTGTTCCCAAAACTGCCTCTCAGAAACTACCTGCATGTGATTCTCCATCTCAGAGTCTGTGTGCAGCGAAGCAGACCTAAGCAGGCCATTTAACCCAGGCTGCTGGGTGGTGGTGGAGGAGGGGTGGTGGGGGTGAGGGGACTGAGGGTTGAAGAGAAAGGCTTCCTGATCGAAGTTGTGTCTTAAAGCACCACTGGGACCATACTAATAGAGGGGGCAAGAGGTAGGGGAAATAGGAAACAGTCTTCTCGTCAGAAGGAAGAGATCTGCTAGTTGTGGTGGCTCATGTGTATTATCCCAGAACTTTGGGAGGCTGAGGCATGACAGTTGCTTGAATCCAGGAGTTCAAGACCATCCTGGGCAACAAAGTGAGACCCCATCTCTACAAAATAAAAATTAACAAAGTTAATCAGGCATGGTGGCATGCGCCTGTAGTCCCAGCTACTTGGGAGGCTGAAGTGGTGATTGCTTGAGCCCAGGAGTTTCTCCAAACTCAGTGAGCTACAATCATGCTACTGCACTCCAACCTGGATGACAGAGCAAAACCCTTATTTCTAAAAAAAGAAAGAAGAGATCTGGTTAGAAGGGAAAAGAAATGGAGGCAAGAAGCACATGATGGATTGAATAGTTCACAGTTGCTGAACTGTCATGTGTGGCTGGGGATTCATCTATATCACATATGGAGCTGAGGGGGAGGCAGGGGCTAGATCATGCAGAGTCTTGAAATAGCGATCAGTTGTACATCTGGGGATGGAGTAACTTCCTAGAGACAGCCCTAGATGGTGAAGGAGATCCTTTCCCACCTTCCTACCATAAAATTGGAGGTACAGTGCTGGGAGAAGCTTTCACTGGAGAGGGCTGCAGGAAGCTGTGTGTCTTGGGGAACTCCTGGCCTCAGTGACTCATCAGATAGAGAAGCTGTGAAGACCCCCAGAATACAAGGGAGCACGGTTATCATACCTCAAGGTTTCAGAGCACATGGTGGAGAATTGAAACACTTGGGGAGTGTGGCACAGTAAGTCGGGGTAGCAAGCTCAGGTAGGAATGGAGATGAAGCTGAAGAGAGAATTGGTGGCTGAGGGTTTGCACTTGGGTTTAAGTATGGGTGGCCCCGAGGTGAGGCCGGCAGCTTGGTGCAAGCCTCCTTCTTCATTGAGGGTGACCCTGCTGGCACAGGGATCTCCTGAAGCTCAACTACAATCTGAAAACACTGTCCTTTCCTATTTCATGGTTTTTAAAGTAAACAAGAATTGTATCGTATTTTAAATTTTTCAGATAATATATTAGGATGGCGCACAAGTAATGGTGGTTTTGCCATTTAAAGTGATGACGAAAACTGCAATTACTTCTGCACCAACCTAACAGATGTATTTATAATAAAGAATATATAATAGAGGTATATTATATAATTTATAATATCATCAATCTTTGTATTCTATACACAAACAATTGGTAACAGTTTGGTGTTTATAATTCCAGAACCATTTCTGTGAATTTACTAATATATATTTACTTTTATTTAAAAACATCTATCATCTATCTACCAATTTTTATATACTTATTACATGAATATGTACACATGTTGCTTTGTGACTTTCTTTGTTCATGTCAGATTATAGACATATTCATAACAAATTTTAATATTTTTCCATGCTGTGGATATACTATATTGTACTTAATCATTATAATTATGATACTGATAGAAATTTGAGGCCTAATTTTTGCCATTATAAATACTGCTGCCATGAACATTGTCATACATATATGAGTATTTATATACATGAGCATAATATGATATGAACTAAGATTTGTGGGTGCTATTATCAGCTGGTAATTGTGCTACGTGCTTTGCATGTGTTATCTCATTTAATTCTCACAATTGTCCTTTGAAATAGGTTTCATTATGATCCCAATACTACACAGGAAAAGAATGTGCCTTAGAAAGTTTAAGTAACCTGCCATTAATTTTCTCCGAAGAATAGTAGAATGAATTTGCCAATTTGCATTTTAAAAAAAGACTTGTTGGTATACGATTGAAATCAACTTGAGCTTACATATTTATTTAGAGTGGACTGATATCTTTACAATATTGAGTCTTCTCATCTAAATGTCATGTCTTTCCATTTGTTTAGATCCCCTTATTTGTCTTTCCATAATGCTTTATGTTTTTTTCACATAGGACCTACATATTTCTTGTTAGAGAGATTCATAGGTGTGTCATAGGTATTGTTGGTGTAAAGGAATTTAATGAAATTTGTGTTTTGTATTTTGAGCTTATAGCATACAAGTTGTGTTACAAGATAAAATATAAGATACCTTTCAAGTCAGAGTCACTGTGCAGAGTTGCTTTGTTAATGCTCTATCCAGCATTTAATTTCTATCTATGCTCTTTCAGGAGACAAGTTGATGGCTTGTTTTTTTTCAGAGTCATCCAAATGACTCAGTATTGGATTCCAGATTGAATAGACTTTCTGCTCAGAATCTGAAACCATGGCACCCTTGACTTTTACTCTCAGTTTGATGCCCTTTTGAGTTTTATCATGATAAGGTCACCTGTTTCTTAATTTCTGGAAATATTAAGGATTTTTCTCTATTTTTGTAGTTTATAAATGTCACATGATTTTGCTAATTGTGTATCCAAAGCTCTTTCCATTTTATTTTTCATTTTTTCACATATCATTTTTACATTTTTTGCTTTTACTGCTTGGCACTTCTATTTTACTTTCATTGCTCATTCCTTATTGAGGGCTTTCAATTTGAACACATGACTTCTTTTTTTCTACTGAATTTTCTTTTATTTTCTTTTTCCTATTAAAAAATTCTCCACTAAAATGGAGGTGAAGAGATACTTAAATACAAAAATAGAAGAAAATTGAGAATTAAAAAAAAAAACCAAACTTTTTTTTTCCAGTGGAAATGATTGACTGGTTGACCTATGTCAACTTTCGATATTTCAAGACGTTCCTTTTATTAATTATTTGTCATTTGTTCTATGTATTGGGAAATTTCCCAACTTTATCTTTTATTTATCTGATTCAGTCTTCAGAATTGTTCATTCTATTTTTCAGGCATTGCACTGATTGTTTTTAAATTACTTATTGTAAATGACAAAAAATTAGACAGAAATCTGATTTTTCCAGAAAAGTCATTCCTAGGTATTGATTGTACCTTTTTAAAAGAAATAAAAACCATTTCCTTTGAAATGGTCACAATACTTCTTGAATCCCTCTGAAGACATCAATTAGAAAGTTTTCAAGGCTAGCCATAATCCTTGTGTTACATCTTATTTCTCTGGGTTAGCTATTTGGAGAACTAGCTTGATCATATGGGTAGCTGGAATGAGTTTCCTCTGCAGATAAGGCTCTGAGTAGATAATTCTCCTGAATCCATTGAGGTAGGAAGACTGACAGGCAGACTTTGCTTTAGGATACATGGGTGGGGCAGGGCGCGATGGCTCAAGCCTGTAATCCCAGCACTTTGGGAGGCCGAGACGGGTGGATCACGAGGTCAGGAGATCGAGACCATCCTGGCTAATACGGTGAAACCCCGTCTCTACTAAAAAATACAAAAATCTAGCTGGGCGAGGTGGCGGGCACCTGTAGTCCCAGCTACTCGGGAGGCTGAGGCAGGAGAATGGTGTAAACCCAGGAGGCGGAGCTTGCAGTGAGCTGAGATCTGGCCACTGCACTCCAGCCCGGGCGACAAGCGAGACTCCGTCTCAAAATTAAAAAAAAAAAAAAAGGATACGTGGGTGGGATCAAACAGGCAGGATGGAGACTCCCACAAATGCCAGTGCATGGAGGCTTTTACTCTGGGATTTGAATGTTTTCATTCATACCTCTTCTTATTATTCCTGCATAGAGCTGTCTTCTGTTAATTATTATTATTTTCTTGCAGTTTACAACTTTTGAAGTCTAGAATTATCTTGGACTCTGTTCTCTTGCCTAGCCCTTAAAACCACTTTGGGTGACTTCCTAGGCTAATGTTAGATGTTGTTTAGACAAAAACCTTGAGCCTTTAGTGTCGAGCAAGTTAACTAAGTGCTGTAAGCTTCCAGCTCTGCATCTGTAGAGGGGGCACAAAACCAAGGCTTCTTTGAGAGGGTTGTTGTGATAATTAAACAGAATAATGCATATAAGATTGTAGGTAGTAACTGTCCAGCACATGCTCACCTTCCTTCTTCCTCACCACCTTCTTTCTCCCCATCTTCTTCCTCACTCTTCCCTTCCCTTTTCCCTTCCTTCCTTCTTCTTCTCCTCCATGTCTTGTGTTTCTACTTTTATTATTTCCATTATACCAGGATTTGGACCATTTTCTAATTATCTTATTCATTACATTCTTTCTTTGTCTTTGAAGGGAATAGAAGTTAAAAACATATGTAAGAGCTTTTCCTACAAGCCAATACTGCTTCAGGAATATGAATGTGGAAAAGTTTAAAACAAAAACAAACAAACAAACAGAGACTTAAAGTCAGAAATGAATGTGGAAAAGTTTAAAACAAAAACAAACAAACAAACAGAGACTTAAAATCAGAAATGAATCTCAGTGTAGCCACACATCAGTCATGTGACCATGGGCAAGAGGCTTTACTTTTCTAAGCCTCCACCTCTGTAGTTTGGTGATCTGTGAAATGAGACTAAATAAAATGATGTACCTAAATCATCTTGCACAGCAAGTCCAAGTGAAATATCCATCGCCTTTCACCTTCCCTTTCTCTTGTTCTGCCAAACTGTGCCATGATGATCATGCTGTAGACCTGCTTCATGGGTGATATCTGGGTGTGGGTGCCTGGGGGCCTGCACTTAGATGGACCCCAAATTTGGTTTAGTGCTTTTTGCTATTGCTGTCTTGAAATTCTTCAAAATGTTTGAACAAGGAGCTCCGATTTCCCTTTGGCACTGGCCCCCCAAATTATATATCTGGCTGTGCCTTCTGTGATTCAATTCATTAAACAATCCATATTTCTGTCTCGATAGTAGACAGGGAGGAAGCAGGTTCCCAGGTGCCCAAGGGAAGCAGCTGGGGAATCCCGTCTATGGCTGCAGCTCTTCCAGTGTCATTTCTACCCAAGTTCCTAAAGCATCCAGTGCGGGCTTCCTTGGGTTCCCTGCAGCTTTCCAGTTATAGCTCCAATTTGACACACGGGCTGTTTTCTATCCAGGTCCTAAAGGTAGCCTTCTGTAAGGGTTTGGAAATAAAGCAAGTCATTGCCTTTTTGTTAATGACTTTTAAAAGAATAAGCATTTCACTGAGCATAAGAAACCCTCTAAGAATATACTGGAAAAGGCAGGCTCATGCTGTGGATGAACTAGAGTGTGTCCTTCAATGTGAAATCCCTGCCAAGGAAATGCATAGCTGGGAGGTTCCCTTTGCCTCTTTCATGACCCAGCTGAGCATCTGTTCCTTTATTTCCAGGAGGAATGTAGACTCTTTTCCACAAAAAAGTAACTCCAAAATGTAGGAGTACATTTTTAGAGGCTTGACTCCTGAGTAGTTACAAAATAAACACAAAACATTATAGGGAGGTTTCAGTGAGCTAGTCTCAGTCATATGAAGCCGACCTCCTTTGCATTCTTTAACCAAGTCCACAGCTGGGGAAGAAGGGATGGGGTATGAAAGATTGGACTAATCCAATGTGGTCCTGGCACTTTCCTCCTTGCTGCATGAATTAATTCTGGCCATCCAGGGAGTGACCGAGGCCATAATTGAAGTCCTTTCATATGAAGGGAATATCTACAGACCCGTCTGGATCAAGAGAACACCTGCATGTAATCATGGTCAAAGCAATAAACAAATAGGATGGATATCACAGGCACTCAGAGTTGGTATTTACCTCTATGGCAGTGGTCCTCAAAGTCTGGTCTCTGTATTACCAGCACGAGCATCAGCAGAAACTTGTCAGAACTGCAAAATATCAGTCCTCTCCCAGTACCTACCAGATCAGAAACTCTGGGGATGAGGTCCAATAAACTGTGTTTTAATCAGCCATCTAGGTGATTCTGATGCACTAAAGTTTGCAGCCAACTGCTCTATAACATTCTTGAAGGTCATTATAAGATATCCCAAACCAGAACACAGGTCTAAATGTCAGATGATATGATCTGATGGGTGACTGTTTTCTTCCCTCCCTCCCTTCCTTCCCTCCCTCCCTCCCTCCCTCTCTCCCTCCCTCCTTTCCTTCCTTCCTTCCTTCCTTCCTTCCTTCCTTCCTTCCTTCCTTCCTTCCTTCCTTTCCTTCCCTTTCTTCCTTCCTTTCCTTCTTTCCCTTCCTTTCCTTTCCTTTCCTTTCCTTTCCTTTCCTTTCCTTTCCTTT
>NC_045435.1:182278678-182327856 GCF_002776525.5 Piliocolobus tephrosceles | reverse complement strand
TTTCCTTTCCTTTCCTTTCCTTTCCTTTCCTTTCCTTTCCTTTCCTTCTTTCCTTTCCTTTCTTTCTTTCTTTCCTTCTTCCTTTCCTTTCCTTTCCTTTCCTTTCCTTTCCTTTCCTTTCCTTTCCTTTCCTTTCCTTTCCCTTCCTTCCTTCCTTCCTTCCTTCCTTCCTTCCTTCCTTCCTTCCTTCTTTCCTTCTTTCTTCTTCTTTCCTCTTTCTTTCCTCTTTCTTTCTTTCTTTCTCTTTCTTTCTTTCTTTTTTTTTTTTTTAACATACTTTCATAGATAGCAGTAAAATAATCTTAACTACAAAGCTCATAAACTGGCAGGTAACATTTTAGTCTGACCATCGGGGGATGAGGTCAAAGTTGCTGCTCTCCTCATGAGCTTCCTTCTGTTTCACAGCTGCTGCCTAGAGTCTAGGAACCAGATGTATGGGCTCAGAGAGCTAGATTCAGGCTCTTTGTTTAGCTGTCCAACCAGGCTGTGGACAAACTTACCAGTGAAGGTCCAATTGAGAGCCAGGAAAGATCCTGCCATGGAGTTAGATGGCTTGGCATTTTGCTCTTGGTTCCTCATACACAAGTTTAAAATATCTCCCATTGATCCTGGCTAACACGGTGAAACCCCGTCTCTACGAAAAAATACAAAAAAACTATCCGGGCGAGGTGGTGGGTGCCTGTAGTCCAAGCTACTTGGGAGGCTGAGGCAGGAGAATGGCATAAACCCGGGAGGCGGAGCTTGCAGTGAGCTGAGATCCGGCCACTGCATTCCAGCCTGGGCTGCAGAGCGAGACTCCATCTCAAAAAAAAAAAAAAAAATAAAATAAAATAAAAAAATAAAAAAAAAATAAATAAATAAAATCATCATCAACACTACGATGTATTACAAATTGAGCTTAGGTTTTTTTTTTTTTTTTTTTTGCTGCCTGCTGCATGCAAAAGTCATCCTATTGGCAATCTATGAAAGAAACTTTGCAAAAATAATTCTAACCACAAGAACGAACAAAGAAATAACATACAAAACAACGTATAATACTTTTTCAGACAAGCCCATAAAATCCACGAAATTCTAAGAGAACTTGGGTGATCCGAAGTGGATTGAAGTTATTCCTCCTGGAAGGCAGATTTTTCACAATGATCAAATATCTGCATGATTAGGAGGCTTCAGTAGTCTGAGTGGTGGTCTGACATGAAGCCTCCTGAATTTACGTCATATTCTTTCTTGTGTTCATGGGAAGAAGCATAAACTGTATGCTTTATTTTTGTAAACAGGATTTTTCTTCTTTTGTTATTTTTTATCCTCATGCAACATATTCATGGAACATTTATTTTGATCATTTTCACTTATAGGATATATACCTGAAGAGAAGAGACATGCCCAATATAGCAGTTAAAAAAGATCCACTCAGATATTGACAATAATGAAATCTTATATTTGAGAATTTATTTCTTCAATGTTAATTAGAAGGTCAGATCCATCAGAAATAATTACCAGTAAACTGATCAACACATTCCTCATTCAGCAAAAATGTATTAATTAAATAAGTGAGTACCAGCAACTTTAGCTTAATTGATTTGCCTTTTAAACAAGAGTTAAGGAATTTCAAATCTATCAGGTACTCAGTATCTGACAAAACAACTTATAGGAAACATAATCAAGAATCAGAAAATATAAACAAAAAGTCTGAACTACCAGATTAATCACTAAATAAAAGACAAAACAAAACACAAAACACTAAAAGACAAAACCGTGTGTACTTTTCTGATAGTTCATTAGCCTCAGTGTCCATTTTGTTTTGAGGAACAAAAAACTCCAACTGGTTTGATGATTTATTTTCCACTACAAATGCAAATTAGCAGAAGCAAATTAGAAGCCTTAGACTAGAGACAGGGATAATCTCTGTGTGGGAGGAGGTAGTAAAATGTAAGAATCAGAGACAAGAACTAGGAGAGAATAGCAGTATAGAGCCATTAGTGCAAGGAAAAAACTACCCTACATATAACAAGTTCAACAACTGGCATTCAGAATAGTGATTCTGAGTAATTAGGAAAAGGAAATTATAAAAACAATAAAATTGCTTTGAAATTTACAAAGCATTTACAACGCTGTTATTACATGGGAATGAAATTACATTTGGTATATTCTGCTTTTAAAAGCAGGGAAATGTGAACCAGAAAGATTTACAAGCAAAATTATCAACAGAAAAAATGCTTGGAACATTTTCATGCCCCCCATTATCAGTATGGCTTGATTCTCCCGGATGACTCCTTTGCTGAGCATTCTAATGAAGTATCCCTGTACTTCTGTGAGACGGAAAGTACTAATTTCCCCTAAAATATGGAACTCTGGAAAAAAGTAGTGACTAACTTTGTATAGCAGTAATAATGTGCTATCAGAAAATTATCCCTAGCATTTTTCAACCATAAATCTGATGTAAAAGATGTATTGCATTTGTATACTGTGATTTTTATTATTTTTTTATAATGTTATTTTTCCAAGGAACTGCATCTCAAATTTTTTAATGAAACTAGTAGAAAAATATTGTTCAATAAACAGAGATCCAATTTATAATTAATTTTTCATATGTATATCTAAGTCATGTATACTCTGCTTGATAAAACTTTGGTTCAATATCTGCTAAAACAAAATATAAAAAAAGAAATCAATCTGAAAATCTCTAAGCTTGTTGAAATTCAGGGTGGGGCTCCCAATTTGTTTTTAGAATAAGATTAACTGGGGGAGGAGGAAATAAATTTATACAATGAAAACTATGACCAGAGAGTTTTCTCTTTCATAGAGGTAAATATTATTTACCAGAAAGACTCTAGGACTGAAGTAAATCATTCTAATCCAATGTCTTTCTACTTGACTCTCATCTTTCTTTTTTTTTTTTTTTTTTCTTTTTTAACTTTGTGGCGAGATGCTTATAGAAGCCAAAAATCAACGTGTTTTCTTGTTGGATGATTCTGGCCCTTGCTGCCATCTTCTTGCTACATGAGGAGATTTGAATGTAGATTACTGGGACTAACAGCCAATCCTTATGACTGAACGTCGACTGATAATCTACATGGACCAAGCAACATAGAAGAGAAGAGCTGCCATAAGCAGTGAGACGAATACTTTTAATTCTTGATGACTTTGTTTGCACCTCATTCCATCCTGCTTCTTATCTTCTAACTGCTAACATTAGCCCCTTTTGCTCTGTTGGTTCTCACCCCACCATTGGAATTTTCCTTGTCTCCACATTTCTGGCTCTGATCTTAGAATCTCTATTCATGTATTCTGGTCGTTCACTCTGACCAAGTAGTCCCCAGCCAGATAAGGGCCCTCTTGATCCCAACTTCCACCTCTTGTGCAGGCTCTGTGAAGATGGCTTCCTGAGGAGGAAACAGATACTTCTACTTGTCATCGAAATTCCTCTCATGTCTGCTCTTTTTTCTTTCTTCTCATTTGCTCTCTGTCATCTTTTAAAGACTGGACTACTCACCTCCCTGGCTTTAGGTGCTCCCCATGCCAGTTCATCTTTCACTTCACTACTACAACATTAGTGACTTCTCTTATCCTCACCTTTCAAATCTAAATCCCTGTGCCCAGCTTCCAAGACCTTCATCTGACCTCTTCAACTTTCTGGTCTGCAATTTCCCAGTATGCAATTTCAATCAAGCCAATTACATTGTTTCCATCTTTGGAAGGTTATCCATAAGATTAAGTTCACATCCCATCTTTTTGAAGGTTACTGTGACTGCTACCAACTTACCTTTGCACAGGGCTTCTTGGACCATAAAATATTTTGATATATATATATCTTTCTTTGGATTCTCCTATTAACGTTTTAAAAGTCATTACTGAGTTATCTCTCTCCTTCACACCTCACAGTATACATTCATAGGAACTCTTGTTGATTTTATTTCTAAAATATAATGCAAATATATTCCTTTTTTTTTTTTTTTTTTTGACAGAGTTTCACTCTGTTGCCCAGGCCGGAGTGTAGTGGCACGATCTCAGCTCACTGCAACCTCCACCTCTCGGGTTCAAGCGATTCTCCTGCCTCAGCCTCCTGAGTAGCTTGGACTACAGGTGTGCACCACTGCACCTGGCTAATTTTTGTATTTTTAGTAGATACAGAGTTTTGCCGTGTTGGCCAGGCTGGTCTCTAACTCATGACCTCAGGTGATCCACACACCTCAGCCTCCCAAAGTGCTGGGATTACAGGTGTGAGCCACCATGCTGGTCCTATATCACTTCTTAAATTGTCCACTATGTGCTACCAGATTCTCCCTAATCTGGACTACCATAGCATTCTAACTGGCCTCCTTACTTTTACTCTTGCTATGCTGCAGTCCCACTGCATACAGCAACCACAGTAATCTTTGTAAAATGTGAGTAATGTACTATCCGGATCCTCCTCCTCCCTGGATTTCTCCAGTGGTTTTCTTTCAAACTTCGATAAAAATCTAAATTCCTTAGCATAGACAATGAAGTCCATAAGACCAAGCCAGCACTGTCCACTAGAGCCTGTGCAATCATGAAAATGTTCTCTAATCTGTGGTGTTTAATACAGTAGCCACTAGCCACATGTGCTTACCAAGTGCTTGAAATATGGCTAGTGTTACTGAGAAACTGATTTTTAAATTTCAATTAATTTAAATATAAACTTAACTAACCACATGTGGTTAATGGCTACCATACTGGACAATGAAGATCCAGCCACTGGACTCATCTCTCTGTAGGTGAGTTTAGGTGTCTGTATTCACCTCCGGTTATTTTTCCTGTTGTTTACTCAACAATAAGCACCCAAGATTTATGGCTGCTCTTCACAAATACAAGCTTGTTCCACCTCTGGGGCTTTGCTCAGATCTCCCCGCCCCCCGGCTTCTTCTCTTCCTCTAGATCGTCACACAACTCATGCCCTTACTCCATCCTCATTTCTGAAACAAAAGTTACTTTTTCACAGAATCCTTTTCTGGTCACTGTCTTAGAGAGTTTGAGCTATTGTAATAAGAATACCACAGACTGGGTGGCTTAAGCAATAAACATTTATTTCTTCCAGCTCTGGAAGCTGGAAGTCTGAGATCAGGGTGCCAGTATGATCAATTTTCTGCTGAGGGCCTTCCTCCTGGTTCACGGATGGCTGCTTTCTTGCTACATGCTCACATGAGGGAGAGCAGAGAGAAGAAGGAAGCTCTCTCTTGTCTGTTTTTATAAGGCCACTAATTACATCATGAAGCTTTCACCATCATAACCTAATTATCTCCCAAAGGCCAATGTCCAAATACTATCACTTTGGAGATTAGGGTTTCAATATAAATTTGGAGGGCACACATATTCAGCCCATAGCAGTCAGTCTATGTAAAATAGCTCCCTATGCTACCCTATTCCACAAGTACTCTTCTATTTAGCTTTATCACTGCCTAAAATAATGTTATGCATTTTTTTTACCTTGTTTATCATCTGTCTTCTCTACTCTCTCCAGAAGTACAGGTTCAGAGTAGGTGGAAAATGAGCTTTAGGTAGATTGAATTTTCTAGGTGATGCTGGGGACACAGGAGCAAGGGAGTTGAGGGTATTTGCAAAGAAGTAATTACAATGAAGGAAAAGTAGAATCTAAGAACCTAAAATGGGTGAGGAATACTGAAAGGAGGGTAAATTCACTGATTTAATGGATTTGATGCTCTGGTGTGGCTGAAATACTATTGGAACAGAAAGGCTAAAGAGAATTAGATGGTAGCCATACAGTGGGAAGCTTGAAAGGGAGATTCTAGAGAGGGTGTAATGCTTGTTTGAATGAAGTCTTGGGAATGCTCATGGAAGTGGGTGGTCAATATGGAAGAGGGTAGAAGACAAGATCGTAAGAGGAGAAAAGCTTAAGGACTCAGGAGGTCAGGGTATTCGGAAGAGTCATCTTCAGTGTGTGAAAATCATAAAGGATTATGTACAACAGGAGTAGTGCTGGAGTGAATTAGAGTAGGCCTGGCTCTAGCAGACGAGACCTCCCTGGGGTTGGGAGGTGACTGCTGATGACAGCAGGAAATGGGAGAATCTGACAGCATAGATTTTAAAGCTGCGAGTTTTAAAGGAAGAGAGACAATAAACGGGAGGCAGCAGTAAGGCTGCCTCCCTGGTCACTAGGTGTGATGAAGGAAAAAACAACCATCACCTGAAAGCTCTGCAGGGGCCAGGCATGGGGCTCATGACTGTAATTCCAGCACTTTGGGAGGCTGAGGTGAGAGAATTGCTTGAGCCTAGGAGTTCAAGACTAGGCTGGGCAACATAGGGAGACCTCATCTCTACCAAATAAATAAATCAATAAGTAAATAAATAAATAAATCAAAATTAGCTGGGCATGGTTGTATGTGCCTGTAGTCCCAACTACTTGGGAGGCTGAAGTGGGAGGATTGCTTGAGCCTGGGAGGCTGAGGCTGCAGTGAGCCATAACTGTACCACTGCAATCCAGTCTAGGTGGCACAATAAGACTCTGTCTCAAAAAGAGAAAGGAAAGGACTAGATATTAGCTTAAGAAGTGAAGGACACATCCGAGAGGAAGTTGAGGATAAAGAGGATTTTGCTAAAAGTGAATTCTAGAGTAGAGTGGAGGGTATTGGCCTCTAGGGAGGTTGGACGATGGGCTGGATTGGCAGACGTGCAGATCTGTTCAGAGAGGAAACTGTGAGAGGAAGGGGCCTTGCAGCCTTGTGCTTCTAGTGATTGGCATCACTGGGAAAGTGGTGCGATGGGAATCTTTTCCAAGGTCTCCAAGTCACCTTGTTCTGATAAAACAGAGTGTTGGAGGGGAGGGGAGGGAATGTGGGATCTTATCAAGGCATAAAGAACTCTGGTGCGGCTTTTCACTCCCCTGGTATCGGTTTGGAGGGCAAGGGAGCAGTGGCATTCCTGGGAGCCCCAGGGTGTTCTGCGTCTTGTTTCTTTATTCCTTTCTTCGAGTCTGACCTCAATCCTTCATTCTGTGGTCACAGTTGCTTCCAGACCTGAGGAAAACATGCTGACTGAAACTTTAGTTATGAGGGCCTTAGAAACAGGCAACAGGTGCATGTTTCATTTTCAGACAAATGAAGCATGCTCTGGTAGCTGCAAGACATCTTGTCTTCTCTCTACCTGCTGCCAAACAGCCTCCTCCCTGCTCAGGCCACCCCCGTCAGGCTCATCAAGGGCTTCTGGTTTTCTGGCTTGGTGGACTCCGTGGATGATGCTTCTCTATGGAGGAGCTCATCAGAAGAAGACCACATAAGAAAAAACAAATTAACAACAAAAAGAGCACATAAGAAGAAAAGGGGTGACAGCTGAGTCAAGAATGATAAATTCCATTGAGGGTAGCTTGAATTTGAGATGTGGGCATCAACAGAGACTGTCCAAAGGGCAGCAGGATGTATTGGTCTGGCACTCACTAGAGTGATGTCTGGGTTGGATGCAGACTTAGGAGTTTTCAGCTGGTGGATGAAATAAGAAGAAGTAAGATTTAGCCCAGAGAGATTATGAAGGATGAGAAGGACTGGGGGTGAAAAACAGAATGCTGGGGAAGAACAGCATTTGAAAGATGGGCAGAGGACAGATTGCCAATGGGATCAAAGAGCAACTTCTATAGCAGTAAGAGGGAAACCAAGAATGAGTGAGAGCTTGAAAGAGGGAGCAAGGGATCCTTTCTTTTGGTAAAGTGGAGATGTGAACACTCGTGCTTAATGCTTCTGATTTCAAGTCCAGATCTAAGGAATCAGTGTTAGACAGAAATAGAGAAGTATAAAAGATGGTATGAACAAGATGGAATCCATGGGAATCCTGCCAGAGAGAGGGAAGATGGGACAAGACTGAAGGAAGGTACCAGTGCTGTCCTCCTATAACCCATCTGGAGATGTTATGAAGATTTCAGTAAAATAGATAATTTTTTGGTAAAATACAAGTTAACAAATCTGACTCAAGCCAATTTAGGAAAAAAGGAATGGAATTTAATAATGGAAAAAACTATTTCCAAATTTTGTTTTAAGACAGGTGGTAGGTTTAGATATTATTGGCATTTTTAAAAACCATTCAAAGAGAATATTATTTCTGGGTTCCATAAAATGTTACACACATAAAAATACAAAAACAAAACAAAAACATTCATAGACATGTTCCCAATTCATCTTCTGAAACTTGGTATAGCATTAAACATAAAATCTGACCAAGAACACAAAAGTGACAGTTATCGAACAATCTCTCTTATGTATGTGGATGTAAAAATAATAAAGCATTGGCAATCAAAACTCAAAGTTTATTAAAATAAAATCCCCATGGCCAAGTAGGACTTGTTCCAGGATTGTAGTAAGAGTTTAATATTAGGATATCTATTAATATAATCCATCAGATAAAGAGGCCAAAGGACAAAAAAAAAAAAAAAAAAAAAAAAAAAGGGGAAAAGAAAAATCACATGATTACCTCCATACTTGCCAAAAAGTCATCTGAAACAATTCCACATCTACTCCTGATGGAAATTCTTCGTAAGCTAGGAACATTACCTATCTTTAAAATGAGAAAGACTGCCTTAGTTTAATTGTGAACATGAGTGGGATGTCTGGAATTTGTGTAGAAGGGGATCTTAAGGAATGACTTAGTTGGAAATGGATTTGTCTTTAAGTTGAATTTGCAGGGCACCACATGATTTTTCTCAGGCTGAATAAGTACTTTTGGTGGCTTCTAGAGTGGCTAGTGTTTATAGGAGAACTAAGGCCACCTGTCAGCCCAATACTATACAATATTACATGTATAGTAAAACGTTAGTGGCATTTAAAGTTAAGTCATGTGCCAGCCTGGTATCTCTCTAATATTTACCATACTTTTGGAAGTTCTCCAGCAATAAACCCCTGTCCCTACACACTGCACTCCCTTTCCCCCCCAAATGAAAGAGAATTATAGTTACAGAGGCAAAATTGTTATTTCACATATTTTGATAATATGAAAATAATAGCTATCATTTACTTGCTATATGCCAGGCTCTGTGTTAAGCACTTTACATACACTAATTAACTTGAATGGCAATGCTGCAGAGGACATTATTATGCTCACTTTATGGAAAGTACAGTGAATCTCTGGAAAGTAAGGGACAGGAAATCTTGTTAAGTGGCATCTCAAAGTGGCACAATGGGATTTGAACATGACTGTGTCTGCGCCCATGCTCTGAACCAGTAAGCAACATTGTATTTCTTTATTAATGGATAAGAAATGGAATATAAATGATTTTAGATTACAAAATTAATATAAGAATGAATTTCTTATGTGCCAGCTATTACCGGTCAAAAAATATAAAAATGGTAATTCATAATAGTAAGTCAGAGTATAAAATACTGTGTGCTATGTTCTTAATGTTTGTGTTCCCCCGAAATTCATTTGTTGAAACTTAATCCACCAGTGTGACGGCATTAAAGGTGAGGCCTTTGGGAAGTGATTAGGACATGAGGGCAGAGCCTACATGAGTTGGATTAGTGCCCTTATAAAGAGGTTTCAGAGAACTACCTTGTACCTTCCACCATGGGACACCACAGCTACAGGATTCCATCTATAAACCAGTAAACAGGCCCTCTGCTGATGCCTTGGTCTTGGATTTTCCAGCTTCTGGAACTGTGACAAATACATTTTTGTTGTTTATAAACCCAGTTTATGACATTTTGTTTTAGCAGCCTGAATGGACCGAGATACTTGGAAAATAGCTAACAAAGAATTTGGGCAAGAAATATTTGAAGGCAATTCCAAGCATTTATGAGAGGCATAAAAGACAGGTGTCTCAATAACTAGAGATATACTATGATTTTGGATAAGAAATCTCATTATTGTAAAGATTTCACTGAAATAATATCAGGAGTTTCATGAAATAATAACAGGAGTATTTTGAAATTACTTTCAAGATATCGTTTTCATAATTTGGTAGAAAATGAAAAGTTGAGTGCAGATAAATATAAAACTTCCAAGAGAGTACTTGTATTATTAATTATCAAACTCTATTACTAAGCTACAATAATTAAAACACATAATAGTCATGCAAGAGTACAGTATAGTAATAAGTGTAAAAATAAAGTTACAAAACACTAGAATATGACAGATAATCTAAAAATAATCTAAAAGAGAATCTACTACATATTACCACTTATTACATAATAAACATAAAATTTCAAGTCAGTGAAAAAAGAATACATCATTCAACAAATGGTTTTAGAAATATCGATTCATCATTTGGAAAAAATAGATTTATTCATACTACATAATGATATAAATTCCAGATGGATGAAAATGATAAAAGCAAAAAGTACATATTGAGGATCTAGAGAAAGATACAGGTTATTTTATTTTTCTGTTCTCAGGGTTGGAAGTACTTTCTAAATATAATTGAAAAGAATAAAACATAGCTAAGTAAATTTGAGACATTTAAAATCATAAAAAAGGAAACTTCTACATTGAAAATGTAATAAAATTGAAAAACAAATTTCAATCTGGGAAAATGTTAGCAATGTATATGAAAGGTTGATTTTAATATTTATAAAAAAATTTTAAAAAACCAATAAGAAATGAATAAACAGTATTAAAATGGACAAGGACATGAACAGATAATTCACGTACCAAAAAGACAAGTAATAAAAAAGCATGAAAAATAACCCTTTCAATGAATAAATGTAAGTAAAACAATAATAAAATTCAATAATTCTGCATCATTCAAATTTGCTAGCTAAAAGCCTTTTATACTTACTACAATCCAACAACAAAAACCAAACAATCTAATTTTAAAATGGACGAAGGCCTTGACTAGATATTTTTCCAAAGAAGATATGCAAATGACCTATAAGCACATAAAAACATGCTCTACAGCACTAAACATGAGATACCATCTTGTACCCATCAGGATCAACAAAACCCAGAGAATAACAAGTGTTGGTGAGGATGTGGAGAAACTGGAATCCTTGTGCATTACTTGTCAGAATCCAAAACTGTGTGACTGCTGTGGAAAATAGGATGTCAATTTCTCAAAAAATTAAACATGGAATCACCAGATGATCCCGCAATTGCACTTCTGGTTATATACCCATAAGAAATGAAAGAGGGGACTCCAACAAGTATTTGCACACCCACTTCACAGCAGCATTATTCAGAGTAGCCAAAAGGTAGAAGCAGCCCAAGTATTCACTGATGTATCAGTGGATAAACAAAATGTAGTATATACATACAATGGGATATTATTCTGCCTTAAAAAAGAAGGGAATTCTGATACATGCCACAATGTAGATGAGCTGTGAAGACATTATGTTAAGTGAAATAATCACAAAAGGACAAATATATGATTTCTCTTATATGGTAAACCCAGAATAGTCAAATTCATATAGACGAAAAGCAAAATGGTGGTTGCCAGTGACTGGTGAAAAAGGGGGATGGGGAATTAGTAATTAGTGTTGAATGGGTACAGAGTTACAGTTGGAGATGATAAAGATGCTCTGGAGATGAATGGTGGTTATGGCTGCACAACAATGTGAATGTACTTAATGCTGTAGAACTGTACTCTTAAATATGGTTAAAATGGTAAGCTGTATGTTATGCATATTTTACCACAGTCAAGAAAAACCTAGGTTGGTTTTGATGTCTGCATGGAGTGGGATCTAAAAAAGGAGGAAAAAATGAACTAGAAACAAAATTCTTACCAACTCAGGTTGATGATAAAGAAATGTTAGTTTAGACTCCAGGTGGACAAAAGTGAATAAGTAAACAAAATATTCATCTTGGAATTCCTAGTCATGGATCTGCCCTCGCATAGATGTGAGGCTTGAATTTAGACAACAAAAGTTGGTTTGGTAAACCCCAAACTGAAAAAGTAACAAAATTTGGTTCCTGCCAATGATGTCCTAGGGGACTTGACAAAAGCAAGTACTTTGGAGTAAGAACATGCCCATTCTCTCCACATGGATTTATAGATTCAATGCAGTTCCATTCAGAATCCCAGCAGGCGTTTTTGTGCAAATTGATCAGGTGATTCCAAAGCACACATGGAAATGCAAGGAGTCAAAAATAACCCAAATCTGTTTTGCAAAAGAAGAGCAAAGTTCCAGGGCTTATGCTACCAGATATCAAGATCTTTTAAATAAAATCGTTACATTTAAGACAGTGCTGTACTGGTAGAAAGACAGACAAAGAGGCCAATGGGCAGAATAGAAACTTCCATATATACAGTCAAATTATTTATGGATAGCAAAAGTGGTACAGTCAAAATGAATATTGACCCCTACCTCACACCATACCAAAAAAGCAATTCCAAATGAATTGTAAATCCACCTGTGAAAGGTAAATAATAATAACAATTCTAGAAAATAATAATAGGAGAATATCTATATGACTTTGGAATAGGCCAAGATTTTATAAGCAGTACACAAAAAGCACAACCATAGGAGAGAAAATGTAAAAATTAGACTACATTAAATTAGGAATTTCTGTGAAGAAGAAAAAAGGTAAGTCTTTTTTTTTTTTAGTGTAGAAGAGAATATCTGCAATACATTTTTCTCTCAACATTCTCATATCCAGAATATAAGAAGAACCCCTACAAATTAGTAAGAAACAAATAACCTAATAGAAAAATGGGCAAAAGACTTGAACAACTGCACAAGAAGATATCAAATGCCAATAAACATATAAAAACTGCTAAGCTCATTAGTCATTGGGGAAATACAAGTGAAAACCACATTGCAATATTATTAATTGTGTATTAGATGGCCAAAATGAGAAAGACAATATGAAACGATGGTAGCACAAAGAGTAGATTGAAGTCTTATACATTGCTGGCAGGAATATGAATTGGTACAGCCATTTTGAAAAATATGTTAAAGCTGAACATGTGTATACCCTATAACCCAGAAATGCCACTTCTAGGTATATACCCAATAGAAGAGCTTCATATGTGCCACAAAGAATATATAAGGAATATTCGTAGCAGTATGGCTTATAGCAGCCCGAAACAAGAAACAATCCAAATGTCCATCATCAGTAGAGTAGCTAAATAAATTGTGTTCCATTCATACAATGGAATGTTATATGGTAATTATTTAAGAGTATGGGAAGACTGTTTATATATAACACTAGGTGGAAGAAAAAGCAAAATTTGCATTTATGCATACACTATTCTAATTCTGTTTTCAGTGGGATCTGCATAGAAAATACTGATGCTTGAGATCTCTCTCAGAGATTTCAACTTAGTAGTTCTAGCCTATGGACTGGGTTCCCTTGGTGATTCAATGCAAAGCCAAGGTTTTGTTTTCTTTCATCTTCTTCCCTGAGTAGAAGTTAAATTCCTTATTAGTAATAGCTTCACAAATATGTATGAGATATGCTGGGCACAAAGCAGGCACTCAATAAATAACTGCTGATAGATGGACACAGAAACCTTTCTGGGAGATTCAGGCCATGTCTTCATGGTTAGAGATTTCTTTTTCATAGGTTGGATTGTGGTACAGGTTCAGAAAGAACCCTCCAGGAATGAGGGTCACTTTGGTCCATGGCTTCACTAGGGCACTGGGTGGCTTATATCACCATTTCAAAATCTAAGTCACATGCTGGTGAGTCTATGGCTTATCTTCTTGGGGATGTAAAATAACTGAAGTGAAGTCTCACTGTAGTCAATTAGCATAACTAAAAGCCCAAAGAGGTAAACTCAGTTACATTACAGTGATGTCAGCTGTGGTTATTGAAATTATTCCAATGATGACATTTGGGGTGGCTGGTGGTAGCAGTCATCTGATTTGAAATAAATAGAGAAAATAAATAATGGTTTATGTTTGTGTATGCTTACAACAAACATATTAGGTGTATTACGTATTCTTAGGCCTTACAAAAACCACACCAATTAGGTATTAGTAGCCCCATCAGCATCCCCATGAGGAAGCTGAGGTTTGAGGTGATAGGCAGGTTCACAGAGGTGTCAAGCTCAAAGCCTATAATTCCTCAATATCATCAAAACGTTACCTTGTGTCATATAAGTGATGACAAAGAGATTTATACCAAACCTTCACATTAGACACTAGCAAGCTTTCTATGTTGTCAATAAGTCAGTAGGCGAAAAGATGTTCATTAAAATAAGCGATAATGGGACTTGAAATTTTTGTTTATATTCAATGATCTTTGTCAAGCTCTTAGATAACAAATTAGGCTGTGTCAGCCCTTAGAAAATAATTAGGCTGTGATCTTTCTGAAATAGTTAGTGGGAAGATAGAGGGGTATGATATATCAGTGGCTTTCAAACTTACTCAACTCAACTAGTTTCATAAAGAAGAAAACCCACAATTACATTAAACTATATTATGACTTGCGCTTACAGGAATTTGCTCCAAGGAAACTGTACTGGGATAGCAATGGGGATGGACTGGGGATCGCACAATGAAATCAGAACCCCAAGATGGGGTTCATAGATAAGGGTATTGCCAGTAACTATCTGTGTGATCTCAAGCAAGTCATTGCTCCTCTTTGGGCCTCAATTTCCTCAAGAAAAAGGGAAAGGATATTAAAATAACCTTTGAAGCTATAGACCCTTCATGAAGCTATGAATTCTTTCCCTAGATGATGCACATAAGCATGTACACGAACAACTTTGAATGCTGGTTCAGGTTATTCACAGATTTTCCAAAGACTATTTGTGAGCTTCCAAAGAACATAGTGGCCCTTAGTTTAAAATACCTGAAATATGTGCTAATTGGGATTATAGTCATGTTTATGAAAATAACCCTTATCTTTGAGAGATGCAACCTGATAGCATATTTACAGGTGATATTATTTCATGTCTAGAATTTGCTTTAAAATGATCCAGTATGTGTGTGGCGGTGGTGGTGGTAATACCTAAAACAATATTGTCCATGAATTGATTGTGAAGCCACATGATTAGGTCCATGACAGTTCTTTATACTGTTTTCTCTACTTTTGTGTATATTACAATTTTCCATAATAAAATCAATTTTCACAATGAAAATGATCTAACCTTTCTTGGCTTCCACTTCCCTATCCATAAAATAGAAATATTAACAGAATCTTCTATTGTGAAGATTAAGGTTGTACCTGACTTACAGTAAACATTCAGTAGATGCTCACTATTGTTCTCTCAACTATGTAAATATATAAACAGATTTAAAAAGACATAAGATACAGATCAAAATATTATTAGTAGATGCTTCTGTATGGTAAATCAAGAGCTGATTTATTTTTCTTTTCATCATGTATGTCTGGACTGTTCAAATATCTACAAAGAGTATTTGTTACTCTTATAATAAGGCAAAAAAAAACCTAAATCTTTTAAAAAAGTAATTTTCAAAGTCTTCTTTGAGAGAGTTTAATGCCCAAAGGGGCCTGAACCATGTTTGTCCCATGAGATATTTTACAAACAAGACGACTTCATGGAAGAGTAAGATGGAATTCTTATTACCATCTTGTTCACATTTTCCTCACCAAGCTCTCATGCTCAGGGTCAAAGATCCCTGTAAATGCCAGTAAGCTTTAAGCTAAGTCTTCCTAGAATAGAATGAATTGAGCCTTCCTCTTCTCCAGTTGCATGCCATCTTACTGCCTTACCTTACCACAACCATACTAGCAGTTTAGCCTTTTTTTTTTTAAGGGGCATGCATCCCTTTGAGAATATTACGAATGCTATGCCAAGAAAAATTCACATTTAGGCATACGATATTGCATTCTATTTCCTAGGGTTCATGGGCCCCCATAGTTCATCTCCACTAATTAAGTTTTCTGAGGCCATGACATCAAATTTAGGAATGTAGAAACACACATCCGGTGTATAGACCACTTTGAGAAAAACTAATTTGTACAAAACCATAAGCCAGATAAATTGGTGGATAATTATGGGCATTACATACGTGGTTTTTCCTCTGCCAAATAATTTCCATTAGGACATCTATAAATAGCAAATCCATATAATGTATTTGAACCATACCACTGTTTGCCCAAATGCTAAGCCCTTTCCAGAACACACCTACTGCAGAGCAACAAGTCAATTCAAAAAGTTCAATACTAGTTTTACTCTTGAGTTTAGCTACATTCATTTACAGAATTCTAGCTTTCCTCTAAAATGGCCACTAACCTATATCACTTTGGGGACTGATATTCAATGGGAGGCAATGATACCCAGAAACTTTTTGACTAAGGAGAGGTAGTGCATGTGTATGGGTTATCAGATTGCTTTGGAATGGATCATTTGAGATGAGATGGAGTCCATCTCTTTATTTCAGGAAGGAAAAGGATAAACATGATTGAGTCCTTACAGTATACCAGGTGGACATTAGAGCATCCCATGTACTCCTCACAATGACTCTGGAAGGTAGGGGCTTTTTCCCTAGTTTCCAACCGAGTTTTAGAAAAGTTGACACATATACCCCAGGTCTGGCAGCCAGTAATTAACAGAAAAAAATAAAAATAAATAAGAGGCAAAGCTTTCCGGCTTAGATTACTATCATTGCTGGTTAACTTCAGGGGGCTGGGAAATGTACAGTGCCCAGGATCACACCAAATCCAGAGAGCCACTCAGGCTGTGATTTTCATCCTCCTGATTGCATCAGTGGCTTCCAGGGATGCATGTGAAGGGAGACAGGATGGCACTTTTCCTTGCCCCATCTGGCCTGTCCCTATCCTACAAACTGGCAACCCCTTTCCTTTGCTGGTATACACGGACTGCCTCACATTCCCCAAATGCCTGGGGATCGCACAATGAAATCAGAATAAAGAGCCAGGAACGCAACACTTAAAAGAATCCACGTAACTACAAACTCCATCTTAGGATTTCCACCACCAGCTGAGTTGCCATTTGGCATTGCACTGCCAGCAGCCACATTTTACTCTATCCTCCTCCAAGATTTTCGAACATGTGCCTGGCACCCACGAGAGTTTCAGAGGAAGTGTAACAGCGACAGGAGAAGTGCTGCGGGTTTGGTTTTGTGTATACGTGTTAGTGTAACTTTCGTAAAAGCAAGTGTAAGTTCTTAGAGTATTAACTTTCACAAGAGGAACATCAACTTTCAGACGAACGCAGGCAAACCCTTTTTCTTTTTCTTTCTTTTTCTTTTTTAGTGAGTGGTATCTGAAGGTAGGGGTGATCCCTGTTATGCAAAAGGTCTCTGAGACCCTTGGGATACATACATGCTTTTCTGGCCCAGCACTCCAGCTTTTCTGGAAGAGTATCCCTCGGTTGTCTCCATCCCTCAGCCTTCAAAAGCCACCTAATACCCACCTACACGTGCTTTGGACACAAGCAGGTTCAAAGCACAAAGCAACCAAGCCACCACCCCGCAAGAAATCGATCTCTGAACCCGGAGTCACCATGAATTGCGCGTGTGGATGTGTGGGCGAGAAGGCTAGGTCCACAGGGATGTGGTCCAGCATCGTGAGCAGCAGGTCCTACCAGACGTTCAAATCTCAGCGGGTCCTGCCGGACGTTCAAGTCCTCCAGCCCTGGGCGAACTAGCAAGTTTCAGACCCCCACGCCCGTGCTAGATCGGAGGAGAGACAAAGCTGGACCGAGAGGAGAGGAGAGTGAGTTTGTGTTCTCTCGGGGCAAGTGTGCTCGGTACCTTGGATTCCTGGCTGCTGGTGGATGCAGGAGAGGGCGGTTGCTCGGCGCCCGCCGCTTCCTTGGACAGCCCGTCCACGTCGTCCTCGCGGGGGCAGCTCGGAGGGATCATCGTGGCCGCACGGGAACGGTGTTGGGCTCCCGGAGGAACAGCGAGGCTGCTGTCCTCCTGCGCGCCCTGCCCGCCGCGCGCCAGGCTGCTCAGCTCCGGGTCCCGGGGACTCCCATCCTGGCCGAGGCGCCGACGTGCCCTCCTCCAGCCTCGCCCCCTCTCCCGCCGGGCCCTGCCCACCTCCCCTGCACTTCCGCCGGCGTGGAGGAGAGTGCGCCCTGCCCCACCCCGCCCCGCCGCGCCCGCGGCCACCTCGCCGGCGACCTCACAGTCGTGACTGCCACTCGGCAGCGGGCGAGCGGGCTTCAGCTCGCCTACAGCAGGAGGAAGGAGGCGGGGAGGCAGCTCCGGGGCGGGGCTGCGCGGCCAACGCCTGGAGTAGTGAGGGCAGGCAGGGGGCAGCGCCCTGGAGAGGGCTGGGGGAAGGCTGGGCGCGCGCCGGCACAGAGTGGGGGTGATTCTGTAGAGAGGATGCTGAAAATTCAGACCCAAACCCCAAAGAATAGAAAATCTGTGAATGATATAGCCAGAAAGGACCGCTTGGAACAACTCCCTCATTCCTCACCCCAACGAATAGTGACTGAGAGAGACAGTGACTTAGCTAAGCTATTTATAGGGTTCAGTGACAGAGAGCAGGGATCCGAGTGGGGGTCCCCTGACTCACGGGCACGGCGCTTCCTCCATTCAGCTTTGATCTAAAGCACAGATAATGCGGTGTGTCTATGGACACCTGTTCCTCATTTGTTATGTACTTATTGTGCTAAACCCTTTCTTTTTACCTTATTTAATCCTCCCAGCTACTCTATGCGTCTAGGGATGATCACTTCCATTTTATGAGGAAATTGAAGCTGTAGAAATGAGGAAATTGAGGTTGTAGGAAGGCTGAGTAATTTACTTTAAGCCACTAAACTATTATTGGTGAAACTGGAATTTGAACACATTTTGGCTTCAAAATCCATGCATTTCCGACTGTGGAGCCTCAAATCTAGGCCAGGTCTTGGCTGAAGAGCAATTGGATGTTGCAGTTTAGAGAAGAGTTGAGGACTGTTCACAGAGGGACAAACCAGCCTGCCTTACTTAATCTTTTGGAAACATAGGGATAGCTCCATTGAAAAAAGATACAGACGGTCCAGTTTCTTTTGAAGACAACCTCAAAGTGCAGGGAAAGGAAATACACCTAGATATTTAAAAGCCTCTTTTTCCCCATTAATACAAAATACCGTCAACTTTTTAAAAGAAAATTGCAAACTTCTGTTCAGATTTTTAAAATTAGCTGTAGACGTTTGCAAGAACAACTTCATGGATGTGCAACCTGTGCAGTCACACAGGGCCCCGCACGGATGCTGCCATCTTGAAATTCGGTAAAAATATTTAACGAGACCTCGTTTTCATTTTGTACTTGACCCTACAAAGTATGTGTCTGGTCCTGCATGCATTCCCTAGTTCATGTCTTTTAGAATGAACTGACTCTTACTCTTTCCATCCCAGATGCCAATTGAAAGCTACTGTTCTAAGTGTCAACCTCTTACTCAGCATTGAGCTTTCAAAATGCTCTAAATTTTCTGGTGACCCTCAGTACTGGGCCAGATTGGCTAGCTAAAATGGCTTCAGTTTTTGCCTTCTCACAACGCAATTCCTGATTGTTCGATAGAGACAAAATTCTAGTAGCCAAAGTCACAAACACAATGACAGGACCAGCCATATCAACACATTTTTATCAAGCATCTATTCTGTATCAGAATTGTGCCAGAAAACTAATGATACAGCAGAGAGAAAACACAGATTAAGCCTGTTTTCCTGGAATTTAAGTCTAGCGGGAGAGACAGTGATTAATTAAATCACACGCACAGTAAAAAAAAAAAAAAAAGAAAGAAAAAGAAAAGAAAAAAAAACTATGATAAGGGAAAGTACAAGACTTTGATGAGTGTGTACAAATGAAGCCTGAGCTAGCATGGGGCCAGACGAGGGTTTTCTTAGGAAACAAAACTCCCAGGGTCTACTGCTAGTTCCAGTCTTGGTGAGCAAGCATATCATGGCTTATAACAATACATTTTTCATCTTCGGATTTTCTTTTTTTAAGAATTGAAGATGTCACCCTTCCTTTTAGTAAGTACTTAGATCAAGTTAGCAACAGTATTAGCCAGTAGTATACATTTAAATGTTGTCCCCTGAAGGAAATTTAGAGAAGCTAGTACCTCCCTCCTTTCCACCCCACCCTGATCCCTGCAACAGAAATCCTTAGTCTGATAAATAATACCTACCATGGGAATTAGCCATGGTGTCCCAAACTAAATCAAGCCTTTGTTTATGTGTTTGTTTCAAATTATTTTCCATCCCATCTTTTGTTATTTAGCTAACTTATCTTATTCTTCAAGTCACATATCTAAGTATTTACTACTCGTGACATCTCCTTTCTTGACCGATTTATCTGATTTAGATTCCCAAATCAATGCCATGTTCCCATGACTTCCTTTCCTAAGTAATCAATGACAAGGTTGCCTGCTCTTCTGTTGGGCTATAATCTCCGCTAGGGCAGGGGCAATGCCATGTTCATCTTGTTTCTCCAACTCCTGGTATAATGCTTGTTAACAAGGTGGTCAAAAGAGGCTACCCTTGTAGCCCCCGAGCTCTAGAAATGGTCTAGGCATTAGTTACTACACGTGTCCTCCACACACTGAATGCAGAAAGACTCTGAATTCTTCTGTAAAACAATGAGATTTGTCAGTGATTTCAGTTGGTAGATGGTAGACCAGCAAAGTGATCCTCAGAGGGCCCCTCATGAAGCACTGATATCCCTGAGCAGAAGTGTACATTTTCCTGGCTATGTGTGAGATACTCCCTCTGTCACCCAGGAAGGCTTAGGTGAGACCTCACAGAAGACTGGAAATTCTGCATTAGAAGCTTTATGACATTTTAGCTATGGTTGTCAAGATTTCTCATTTCAACTGCAGTCTGGTAAAGCCTGAGGAAAAAAGGTTGTGAATTATTATTCTAAGTCTCAAGTCTGTAGCAGGACTTTGTGATTTTTGTAGATTCCCTTTATGGTCTATTTCACTCTAGTTTCTGGGTAAATATCAAGCCAGCAGAAGTGTGAGGTGTACAGAAGTTTATCTGCACAAACTTGAACTGGAAGCTCCCATTCCTGGTTCATTTACTTGTTCATTAATTTGTAAAGAGGGCAAAGGCCTCCTCCTGATTGCATCCAAGGGCCTTTCACAGTAAACACCGTGAAGCGGAAGACTGTGTAATCCTGCCAACCTTCTGTCATTTCTTTGTTCTGAGTTCGTATAAAGAGACTGGATTTCATCCTATGGACCTTGGCTTCTTCTAGAGCCATTTGGTAAAAAGATCCTAGTAAGACTTCTTAAATCGAACAGGCATATTTATGAAGGGTACAGAAAAGAACGACAAGAAAAAAGAAGAGGGAAGATAATATGGAGAACTGATGAGGATAAAAGAGAGGCTCTCAAGGAAGGGATGGCTCTCCATGCCTGATGCATCAGAGTCGTGATGGATACACAATATAACACAGTATATGAGAAAGGCATAGGTTGCTGATAACAATAATAGCTAACATGTATTGGGTTTCTAATACATCATAGACATTGTATATTTGTTCTTTAATTTAATCCCTATGGAACCTTAGCGAGATAAAGAAAATCAGCCTAAGTTCTACAGTTTAGGAAGGACTCAGTTATATCCTGCTCCTGGGCCAAGTTTTGGCCACTCTGGTTTGCTGCCACCTAGATAACAGCAGAACCCGGATGTCCTGAAAAGGCAGCAGGCCTTAAAGGTTAGGAGCAATGCAAATTGAGAGCCACGGGCATAATAGAAGGCAGAGGGCAAGTTCCCAAATAATGAAGAGTTGCCCATTCCATTCTTTTGTGTTAAAAGTAAATAACGAGCAGATCTACACTTTGGAGATGACAGCCAAGAAGTCTAGACAAATGTAAGCATGAGGCATCCACTGTTTTTTTGTTTTTGGTTTTGTTTTGAGATGGAGTCTCACTCTGTCGCCCAGGCTGGAGTGCAGTGGCACGATCTCAGCTCACTGCAACCTCCACTTCCCAGGTTCAAGCAATTCTCCTACCTCAGCCTCCCGAGTAGCTGGGACTACAGGTGTGTGCCACCATGCCTAGCTAATTTTTGTATTTTTAGTAGAGACAGAACTTCACCATGTTGGCCAGGATGGTCTCCATCTCTTGACCTCATGATCCGCCTGCCTCGGTCTCCCAAAGTGCTGGGATTACATGCGTGAGCCACCACGCCTGGCCGGCATCCACTATTAGCATCACTTGTCACCCTCTACATCCAGCTTGATGATCTGCCTTCAAGCTTAGAGAAACAAAATGCTTTGCCCAAAGTCTTACCACTGACACTACCACCACCACCACCACCTCTTACTTTGAACAGCTGCTAATGCTAGGCTTCATTATGGTCTCATAGGAACTCATGATTGGTTTCTTCTCAGAGTCAAAGCTAATAATTTAATTTGGAGACTCATTTTTGTGAGGGCAAATTAGATACAGCTTAAGCATCCTCAACTTGTTTGTCTAAGCACCAATTAGTAATAATAACAACAATAATAGTTGATCACATTGTAAAGCACTGTTTGTCTGCATTAGAGTTATGTCCACTGGAGGTTCCCAGAAAAAGGTAAGGTAACAAGGCCCAATCCTCATATAGCTGCTTACCTTCTGGCTTAAGACTATCTCTCTTCTTTAAAATGTATGGCTGCTTCTAACTGGTTATAGTCTCTATGAGAAAGAGGATGGCTTGAATCTTTATATTTAGTGGAAAGGCCAGTAATCTAGAATCCAAACATCCCAGCTCTTCCACTTAAAAGCAGTGAGATCTTAGACAATTGATTTAATCTCTCTCAGCTTCAATTTCCTTAAGTCTCAAATGAGATAATAATCCCTACGTTGTAGAGTTTCTGTAAGAATGAATGCCTAATCAAAATAGGATCTGATATTATCATCATCTTCATCATCAATATCATCCATATGATTTTGGGCAAATGTATTTGATTTGAGTTGGATTTACTGTTTATTATAGTCAAATACATATACAATATCAAAATTAGATGTATTCTACATTGCTAAAACTGTTTTTTTTTTTTTATTATACTTTAAGTTCTAGGGTACATGTGCATAACGTGTAGGTTTGTTACATATGTATACATGTGCCATGTCGGTGTGCTGCACCCATCAACTCGTCAGCACCCATCAATTCATCATTTATATCAGGTATAACTCCCCAATGCAATCCCTCCCCCCCCCTCCCCATGATAGGCCCCAGTGTGTGATGTTCCCCTTCCCAAGTCCAAGTGAGCTCATTGTTCAGTTCCCACCTATGAGTGAGAACATGCGGTGTTTGGTTTTCTCTTCTTGTGATAGTTTGCTAAGAATGATGGTTTCCAGCTGCATCCATGTCCCTACAAAGGACGCAAACTCATCCTTTTTTATGGCTGCATAGTATTCCATGGTGTATATGTGCCACATTTTCTTAATCCAGTCTGTCACTGATGGACATTTGGGTTGATTCCAAGTCTTTGCTATTGTGAATAGTGCCGCAATAAACATACGTGTGCATGTGTCTGTTGGTGGGATTGTAAACTAGTTCAACCATTATGGAAAACAGTATGGCAATTCCTCAAGGATCTAGAACTAGATGTACCATATGACCCAGCCATCCCACTACTGGGTATATACCCAAAGGATTATAAATTATGCTAAAACTGTTAATAGCTTTTGTTTAGAATTTAGAAGCAGCAAATATCTGAAATTTCTTGGAAATGCATATAAAGTAAATTCATCCTATACATTTTGGTTCTTTGACCAGTAATTAACATTTAGCTTTATGTTTTCTTATTCTATGAGTTTAGGATAATAGCTTAAGAGGTGTATGACCCAGCCTACCCTGGTCTTATTGCTCCTCAAAAATGTCTGGTCTCTCACCAAGTTTTAGTGTTTGAGTTCCCTGTATCTGAGGGATCCCCACCATTCCCTATGACCAGCTATCCTCATATTGTGGACCTCAGTGCCCACCATCTGAAAGCATCGTTTCTTTCTTTTCTTATTTGATGTCATCTAGAATGTAAGCATCATGAGGTCAAAGGCCTCATCTTTACCCTTCACCATATATCCCTGCTGCCTAGTTGCTCATATAATAAGTGAATATTTGTTAAATTAATGAATTGACAAATGACAAAATGTCAGTGTTGTAGAGGAGCTTGTAGGTCTAATAAAAAACTATTTTGTAGAGGGGAAAATCAAAACATAAATGGATTAAGTACTTGCCCAAAGTCAATTAATATGTGACACAATGAACTCATGTCAGTTTACTGCTTACCAATCCCATTGGTCATTGTTTTATTCAGCTTTGAAATATTTGACCAAACTAATAGCTGCACAACTTTCTTTTCCAAGTTTTCAAATTAATTTTGATATTTTGCATAATATCTCTAAATATTATTTTGCAAATAGCTTTATCATTAGTCGAACAGTATTCAAGAATAGTGAAGAAATCTAAAATCTTCTAAAATTCCACCACCAATTGGTAATAACTATTAGCATTTTGGTAAACCTCCTTCTAGACGTGCATGCCTATATGGGTACATTTAACATTTATATTATTTGTATTTACATAAAATGATCCCAGGACATTAAGCATTTTTGTAACATCCTTTCCCTTTAGTAATATATCATAGAGATAGTTCTGTGTCAATAAATATAAGTATACATCATCCTTTTCTAATGACTGTGTGCTTTCCTCTGAATAGATGCACAGTAATTTATTTATGAGGGATCATTTATGCTTTTTTCTAGGAACTGTTAGAGAGCAATTAGAAACTCATTGTCCCTTTCTAAATAGCAACTTGGCAAGGTAAATACTATTAGACCCATTTTGTAGATGAGGTAATCAGAAGCCAGAGAGGGTTTATGACTTCCCTAATGGGATATGGTAAGTGCAGAGTGGCGAGTCTAGCCCACATCTTCAGACTGTAAACCTCAGGCTTGTCACAGCACCTAAGCAAACAGTAAAACTCAGTGTGATCGCTGTTGTGTAAGAAGTCTGCACAACATGATTTGAGAGCATGTGCAGTGGAAGGATAAGGTTCACCAAATGGAAAGGATGCTGGAGAAGGTTCCAGTGGAATTTGAAGGGTGACTATGATTTTTCTGGAAGGATAACGAGAAGCAAAGAATCTTGAGCAAAATGCACTGCGTCAGTACAAACATGGAGGTGTGCATGTGCAGGCTTTGTTTAGTTTTGGTTCCACAGTTTTTTTTGTTTTTTTTGTTTTTCCCCTTTGGGAGTAACATTTACTGATCATATGGGCAATGCCTGAAAAAAGGGAAAGATTAGAGCCAGAAAAATGCTTTGAATAATAGTTTTAAGTACTTTTACAAATGGCCCTTGAGGAAACTTGGATCTCAGTCAGCCTGGGAGGAATGCTACTGTTTTAACTAGTAATAGAGGGAGGGGAAAAAAGCATCATAGGGATTGCTGGAGGGTTAAATGGATCACAGAGTAAAAAGGTGCCAAAATTCAGAGCTCTGAGAGACACACATAGAATCTCCATTCTGGGAAACCAGACACAGAGAACTCTGGTTCTTTTTGATACAGAAGCCTGTTCTGTAAATGGGGCCCTAAAATTTAAACACACAAATAGCTTGCACATTTACAACCTCTAAAGGATTATGAATATCCCACTGAATCATTATGTATCTTAAATGAAATTCCTAAAAGTAAGCAGTAGAATTGACTTTCAAAACAAAAAAAAAAAAAAAGGAATTCCAGCAAAAATGGATAATAGTTGATGCTCTTTATCCATAATGCTTTGCACTTACTTTGAAATATGTTCTAAAAGTTTGTAGAGCCATGCTGGCAGCAAATGAATCTCAAAAATTCTTTCTACTATATTTTTCAGGATAGGGGTTATATGACTACTTTGTCTTTCTGCCTCCTATAACCCTGTATGTTTCTCCAGTTGCTCCCTTGGCAGCCATGAACCATCCATCAGGCACTTGACAATTGGCCTGGAAAAGATGACTCAAGCCTTAAGCCTTAAATGCCAAGTTTCTTTCCTCCATAGCTGAGGCAAACTTACTCGTAAAGCCTGGACTTAAGAAACATACCTATGTTTAATCTACCTTTGTTCTTGCGGAACTGGCCAAAAAAAAAATGGAAATTTTTATTTCTTCAAACAGTAACAATAGTTAACAATAGTTCATAATGATAGCTTACCAGTTAGAGGGTACAGTGGGAGATAGTATGAATGCAGATGTTATCTAGGCAGACCTTCTGAGGAGGTTTTACTGCATCTTGGTCCTGTTTATTCCTAAAATGTAAGCTGCCAAAATGCCAAAGTCTACCAGGCAAATGGCTCAGTACTTTGAGGAAGCCCAACCTGGATATCAACTCCGTATTGCACAGAATTACTGAGTTCCCTAGAATGCAATTACAGTGCTAATGGATGAAATGAGATAAATACCCATATTTTAAACAAAAAATATGCCCTATTTTTTCCATTCACTTTTCCTCAACCCACTTATGTAGTGAGTCACTATGTCCTGTTGTTTCTACTTCTTGTGTGGTCATGGGGTCAAGTAGTTAGTATTCAGCTTAAAATATTTGAGATTGTTATTAAATAAGGTGTAGATGTCTAATGAATGAAGTCCTTGTTTTTTTCACCAATTTATTCATCAAAAGTTGCCAGGCTGCTGCATGCTAGGTGCTTTATTAGTTCTAGGAATATAGACAAATACCTGCAGATTCCCTGACTCAAAGGAAAATTCAGCTTCACTAGAAAGGCAGAATTTAGGACAAATAATAACCACAGGTAGGCTGGGCACAGTGGCTCATGCCTGTAACCCTAGCACTTTGGGAGGTCGAGGCGGGTGGATCACCTGAGGTCAGGAGTTTGAGACCAGCCTGGCCAACATGATGAAACCCTGTCTCTACTAAAAATACAATAAAAAAAATTACCTGGGCCTGATGGCATGTACTTGTAATCCCAGCTACCCAGGAGGCTGAGGTAGGAGAATCGCTTGAATCTGGGAGGTAGAGGCTGCAGTGAGCCAAGACCATGCCACTGCAATTCAGCCTAGGTGACAGAGCGAGACTCCATCTCAAAATAATAATAATAATCATCATCATTATCATCATCACAGGTATGAAGAGACAGCTGTGGGACTCTGGAAAAGAAAGAGCTAATTGAACTGAGGGGTCCACAGAGGATTTACCAAAGAAAGAAGTTAATAGTGAAAGTTAATAGCAGTTTTTCAGAAGGAGAAGAGGTAGGTCATTCCTGGCATCTTCAGATTGGTATATATCCAGTTTATGTTTTCTTGTGGTATGCTGTGTTGGCTATTTATTTATATTTATTATTATTATGTTGGAGATATTGAAAGGACACAGAACTGAGTTATTCATTACACTATCAAAATCAGTCCTTGCAATCCCATTTCTCCTTGTAACTTATTTAATTAGCTGTTCCAAATTTACTCTAATCCTCACTCAAAATCCCCTTCTTTCAAATGATACTCACTATAATGTTTTTAAAATGTATATCGTAGACATGCATGCATATTTTTAAAATATGTGGAGTTAAAAGTGCTTTAAATTGCATTCAACATATTGCACTGTGGCATATTTCCTCTTTCTATTTTTTATTTTTCTGAGCCTGCTCTGTCACCCAGCCAGGAGTGCAGTGGTGCGATTTTGGCTCACTGCAACCTCTGCTTCCCAGGTTCAAGTGATTCTCCTGCCTCAGTCTCCCGAGTAGCTGAGATTACAAGCACCGGCCATCACGCCTGGCTAATTTTTGTATTTTTAGTAGAGACAAGGTTTCACCATGTTGATCAGTCTGATCTTGAACTCCTGGTCTTAGGTGATCTGCCCGCCTTGGCCTCCCAAAGTGCTGGGATTACAGGTGTAAGCCACTGAGCCTAGCCCATATTTCCTCTTTCAGGAAACATAGTTTGATTTTTAAAACTACATTAAAAGTAAAATGTGCAAGAGTATTTCAAAATCATTGAGTACCCATGATGTTGAATGTTTTTCTCTTTCATTGTTGTATAGAATTCTATTGTTTGGATCTGCCATGATTTCTTACATCCACTGTGTGTTGATGAATGGCTGAATTGTTTCTATTTTCAGCTTATCATGAATGGTGCTACTATGAACATTCTTGTACATGAGTTTTGATGCTAACATGTAAGTGTGAATTAAGGATTCCAGTTGTTTTCTTTAACACTTATACAGTCATTATTTTTAATTTTATCACTGTGACTTTATTTGCATTTTGCTGATGATTAATGAAGTTTAACACTTTGTCATGTGGTTATTAGTCATTCAGTTACTCTCATAAACATAAAGTTAAAAAAGTCAACAGAGAAGAGTGCATATTGTATTATATAATATATATAACATTCAAAAATATCCCCACTAATCCCTAGCATTAGATGTGATGACAATGATTATCTTTGGGGAAGACAGAGAGATAATTTATAATTGGAAAGAAACACTATAGCTTTCTAGGGTGCTAGTAAACTACTATCACTTCACTTTTGGTGGTGGTAATTCATTTGTGAGCTTTTCTGCAGATATATCTCAATAAAACCTGAACATTTACCTAAAAATTTGGTAAGATGTAGATAACCCAAATAAAAGTGAGTAGACCCCTGCTTGTTAGTAGAAGGGGTAGACATATTTTTCCCTAGCTCTTTAATTGTCTAAGGACAATTAAAATCCCTGGATGTTATGTATAAAACTGACATAACAAGACTCTAAAAGGCAGACTGAAGAAAGCGGAGAGAAGAATGCACTCATATGTGCTTTCAGGACCCAAGGGATGACACATCGGTGAGTTCCCTGGATTTTCTTTTTGCCTTATATATCCCAGACTTGGAGATGAAGAAGCTTGCAACCCAGAAATGCCAGTGGGAACAGACAAAAAAAGCACTAGCAAAAGCCTGCTCTCTTTAGCCAATGGACCAAAAAAGGGAGCAGCAAGCAAGACAAACTTACAGACGACAATTGCTCTGTTCCAGCCAAACATGCAGAAAACACCATGGTTCTACACCGACCCATACCAATATAGGCTAAATGGGGAACCCAAATTTTCACACTCATTAGGGTATAAAGAGGTGCCTCAAAAAAAGTAGGGAATCAGGACTTTAATCCTCACCAGCTTATAATAAGGCTCACCCATACTGTCAGTGGAGACCAATGAGGACTAAGACTTTCATCTTTACCCAACAGGAATAGAGACCATCCTCCCCTAGAGGATCTGGACTTCAGCCTCCACCTGACTGTAACAAGGTGGTGCCTGCTCCACTTCCTCTGCAAGAGCAGTGTCAGAGAAAGCCAGCTAAAAGTAAAAGCTCAGAGTCTTGTGACATAATACAAAATAGTCCATGTTTCAATAAAAGTATTCATTATATAAAGAAACTGGAAGATAGCAAATGGAATGAAAAAAAAAAAAAGCACTCAGTGGATACCAACAGAAATGACAGAGTTGTTAGAATTACCTGACAAAGCTTTTTAGCCAGATGTGGTGGCTTATGCCTATAATCCGAGCTACTTGGGAGGCTGAGACAGGAGAATCGCTTGTACCTGGGAGGTAGAGGTTGCAGTGAGCTGAGATCGAGCCATTGCACTCCAGCCTGGGCAACAAGAGCAAAACTCCATCTCAAAAAAACAAACCAACCAACAAACAACGAATTACCTGACAAAGCTTTTAAAGCAGCATGATAAAAATGCTTCAGTCACCAATTACAAACATTCTGAAAACAAATGAATAAACAGAAAACCTCAGTATAGAAATAGTAAGTCTCAGAAAACAGATGGAAGACATAAAGAAGAACCAAATAGAAATTTTAGATCTCCGTTCTGCAGTGGGCAAGTCTATGCAAAACTACCTTCAAAGGCCAAGGAAGCTGAGAGGTCCAAGAAGTCTGATAAATCCAGTTTCTCAGAAAGAAACTTTTATCAGGAACTTCTGAACAGAAGCCATTGTCTCAGGCTGCGGCCAGATGGTCTTATATACCATAGGAAAGGCACATGTAGGACAATTAAAGTTGACACCCCCAGGGAAAGGCAAGAGTGCTATATCAACCTGCCTAAGGACAACATTTACAGTTAACAGTAGATAAAGGAGAAATCTTAGAGGCACTCCTGCAACAGGGGTTAATCAGAAGTCAACGTGGCAGATTGGCATCCAAAATGGAGTTTATGTTCCACACTCCATTTCCCTAATCCGGCTCTTACAATCTCATGCACCCTCCTCTTCCACAATGGTCCCAGAGCCTTTAGGGAGAATGCTTGATATTGTACAGCATTTAATGTGGTGCATTGGCAATGGAAGACAGATTGGGCCCTGTGGGATTCTAAATGAGGAAGATTCATAGGCTTTGTTGAATCATCTTCTAGTCTTTGGAATACCATGACTTTGGTTTTCTCAGAAGAAGAAAAACAAGATAAATAACATTAATATGCACACAAGGATTACCAGGAAAAATAAAAAAAAGGGCGTGAAGAAAAATAAAACTTGGTTCTTAATTTAGAGATTTGTTGTAGCCAGGAAATAATTCAGGATTCAGTTCAAATTGTGGGCAAATAATAACAAGTCAAAAACAATGATTAGGGCTAGAAACAAATGAAGGATTTACTGTAGTTTTCTTCTGAATAATTTCTTTCCCCAGTTACTCCAATTCTAGCAAGGATAAATCATATGTTGACCAAAAAAGTCACAAATTTATTAATTTAGAAAGGAAGACTTTATTTTTAAAAGACGCCACCACAATGTGCAGGTGGGAAGTGAAGCCTGCAGCTGAAATTGAAAAGCAAGTGCTTCAAGTGGGGGCAGAGGGAATAAGAATTTATGTTGAGCAGGGTGGCCAAGTATACGTATTCAACAGGTTATAGGAGGTATGAATATTCACGAAGGAGTGACATGGGCATGCATAATAGGCTAACATGTATGCAACATGCATCCCATGTTCACCTTGGGGTGGAGACTCAACATTTAAGTGTATTACAGTTAGGCCCTTTACATCAAAATATGAAGCAGAGAACGTGAAGGCCCTTTGTGACAGCCTCTGTAGACTAGCCAGGGCCACTTGGTGGTCCTCCCTCTCTTATCGGGAAGGAATGCTGGTCATTTGTTGCACTGAAACCACAAAAAGGGAGGGGCAGCATAAGGCAATTAGTTGATATCAGCAGTGGACCCAACCTTTTAGGGCTGGGTTCTGTTTACCCCTTAGGGGGAAAAATATTAAGGGAGATTAATGAGGAAAGGGGTGTATGATAAGGTGTGTGTGACCTCCCTTCCCATCATGACCGGGAACTTAGTTTTCTTTTCTTTCTTTCTTTTTTTTTTTTGAGACGGAGGGTTTTGCTCTGTTGCCTGGGCTGGAGTGCAGTAGTGCAATCTAGGCTCACTGCAACCTCCACCTCTCAGGTTCAAGCGATTCTCCTGTCTCAGCTTCCTGAGTAGCTGGGATTACAGGCACACATAACCATGCCTGGCTAGTTTTTTTGTATTTTTAGTAGAGATGGGTTTCACCATGTTGGCCAGGCTGGTCTCAAACTCCTGACCTCAAGTGATCCACCCACCTCGGCCTCCCAAAGTGCTGGCGTTATAGGTGTGGGCCACTGTGCCCGGCCAGAAACTTAGTTTTTTAAGATTTCTTTGTTGTTCCCTTGGCCAAGCAGGGGTTTTTTCAGTTGGTTGGGGGGACTTAACAATTTTGTTATTTCTCACATAGTAGGACCAATTTATTTGAAAAACAAAGTTTAGTCTCATTATATTTGGCCTGATCATTTGTATAAAGTGTAGCAAAAATAGTAGCTGGCCATATTGACACTTTTAAAGATGGCTTTGCTAGAAATTTTTTATAAGGAATCTCAGATTAGACTTTTACAAGCCTTGATTCTAACCAAGTCAATGATTCTCCATCAGACTGTGCCTGTAATACCTGTATGAATGGTTGAATTCCTCTCCTCTCAAGATCCCAAAATAACTTGAGGTTCCTGAGACTGTCAGAAAGTCACATTCTTTTCTTACCACAGGTCACAAGTTGCAAGACCAGTTTTTCCAAGGGGCTTTTTATTGGCTCTATACAGTCAACTTCAGTTCTTCAAAGTAGTCTAGTCATATCGGAAAATATGGCACTCCAGTCAAGGCCTTTGTAAAACAACCAGTGTCTCTAATTGTGTCCTTTTACAAAAGAAAACAGCTTCTTACTGAAATTATGTAAATAAATTATATTACCATGACAGAAGAATACTCATGAATAGCTTCCAAATTTTGTAGAACTCAGGGCGAGAGAAAGGTAAATTTTGCTGATAAGAGTATACTTTACTCAGTCATTGTAAACTCTAAATAGCTCAGAAGAAAACAAGGTTTTCTTGACTCTTATTTAATCAGATAGTAGCCTTCCAAAAAGGATGTTATCTGTTCATCTTGGTACTACTGCTAAGTACTAGACACAAGCAGGGAGAAAAAGAGGCTCCCTGTTTGTGAGTATCTCTTCTTTGCACTTGCCAGGTAGCATTGATATAGAAGTTAAGAAGAAATCACTTAGGCAGATAGTAAGGGTGTGGGAGCACTCGGTAAGGCTTTTCTTTTTAATGAAAAGCAGCCCCAAATCATTTTCTAACAAAGAGAAGCCTGTAAAGTCAAGCTGCAGACACAGACAAGCAAGCTGAGAGCTTGCACAGGTGAATGCCAGCAGGAACTAGAGACTAGACACGTTTAAGATGGTGGCTCCATCTTCCCTTCTCTTTGCCAGCCACGTGTACTAGAAAGAAGAGACAACATGGCAGTGATCAACTGGAAAGCCCATTTGCGTAATAAGATTAGGGTAGGGCGACCCGCCTTCACTGTGCTATGTAAACGTAATACCTGATTGAACCAATCTATAAGCCCTATGTAAATTAGACACCACCTCCTCAAACTGGGCTATAAAATTCGAGGCATTTGCCACCAGCCAGTCTTTTCTACTTGAAGACCCCTCTCTCTGTGGAGAGAGCTGTTTCTCGTTCTCTTCTCTTCTGCCTATTAAGCCTCCACTCCTAAACTCTTCATGTGTGTCTGTGTCCTAAATTTTCCTGGTGGACAACAACGAACCCCAAGTTTATACCCAAGACAACGTAGCCTCTTCAGCATGATCCTATATAAATAATTTCCATTTTATTATGAAACTCTTCTGGGTACTACTATCCCCATTAGAGGTTTCTATGACATCATCTGAGATAACACGGGTATTTCAGGTGTCAGGATCTTTTATATCTTCAGTCACAGGGGTAGCTTTAATTAACATCCCATAACAAGGCAGTTAATTCCCCTCAAGTGGAAATTCTCTAGTCCAAAGTGCCAGCAGCCATGGTTGAAAAGGGCTTATAAGTTTTTCTCATAACTCCAATAAATACAGAACAAAGGGCTATCAGGTGGAGAATTTGTTCCTACCAGCACTTCAGCTTCTACTCTATGCTTTGTGGGCTTGGGAAATCTTACGGGCTCCCATTTAGCGTGTCCAATTAATATTGCTCAAAGGAAGGGTTCACATGCCCTCTGTTCTGCAGTACTAGGTAGGAGAAATATTTCCAAGTTAGACACAGTGTTCATTCTCATAAAATATTTAGATAAAAGAAACAAAACTACTATACATAAAGCCTGCTTAAATATTCTAACTTCCATAAACCTATCGGTTCTTACATTTTTATGTTCTAGTCTTAGGAACTTCACTTCTTCACTACCAGACCATTTACCGGCTCTTGTAAGTCTTCGGGTTCCCAGATGTGGTTCAGCCAGGGAACCTGGGCCCTTTTGTCAATTTTTACCTTGATTAGCCCACCTCAACATTGCCCCCAAGGAATTGTTGGTCAGCTTTCTCATTGTGTTCTTTGTCTTCTGATTTCTTTCTTTCTTTCTTTCTTTCTTTTTTTAAATTCTTCAGTCTGCAGTAAATACAGAAAACTAGTTTGGGACCCCATAATGTTAGGGGATGAGCAGGGCCTTCCTGTGGTCCACCTAACCTTCCATAATGCTGTATTAAGACCTTTGTTTTAACCTCATCAACGTCTATTTTATTTGTTCCATTTTGTAATATCCATCTAAAGATTTCCACCTTGCTGTGATGAGTTATTTGACCTTCCCTTTTGCCTTTCCTCATTCTCTTGTTAATTAACCTAATGTATTTATTAGGATCTGTAACATTCACAAGGGGAAGCCGAGACAAAAAATTTGATAAGGCTTTTCTGATAGTCTTTTGGTTTTGTAGCAACAAGATTATATGAAGTGCCCGTGAAAATAGGGTCCCCTTAACCGTAGCATTTACCATCACGTAGGTAACGGGCATATCCAGTAGGTGAATATCCCAGTCATCATGAAGCTAGTCTCACATGAATTGCATAGGAAGTATTTTAGCTACTTTATCTGGGGTCTTCCGCTTGGCATTTATAGGTGGAGTCAGGCAGACCGCCTTCTCAGGGTAAATCTTACAGTGGCATTTATCCGGTCCTGCAGGCTGGCTGTTCCCTTGGGAATAGCCTCCTGTGTCTGGACCACATTAAGCCATCTTTGATTGTTCAACAGTGAGCTGCTGGTCCTGCATCAACCCAAACATGCTCTTCCACTCTGAAGGATTTAAAAACAAAGATACTACCCCTAAATTAGTTACTCTCATAATTGATTTTAGTAAAGGTTATTCAGGAAGCTGATGATACCAATCTACAAAGTGGAACAATTCATTTGCTCTAGCACTATACCCTCTGGTTTCAACAGTTACTTGGTTTTGTTCTTCCCCTACATTGGCTGCCTTCTTGGTAACCGCAGGTCCCAGAGGTGCTTTCTGTTGTTCCTGCGTAATTTTGCTCTGAGGGATCAGCTTTGAGGCTAGTAAAGGAAGTTCAAACTCACTGAAATCCGAGCTTGGTTTAGCATCAAGGTCGAACCCAGCACTCTCATTTAATTTCATTTTAGCTATTATAGATAACAATAAAAAGGAGATTGAATATTTCAGTTTTTCTTATTAGTTTGCATTCCTTATGGATCCAGGGAAACAACTCCCTCAGAGTTGGATCCATCTCTAAATTCCACTGGTAACTTTTACCTTTAGCAACTGAGCAAAGCACAATTGCAGCTCCATACCTTGGGTGACTATGTAGCCACCCAGGAATCAAAGGTCCTCTTCCCCACCTTTTTATAAACTAGACAAAATTACTTTTCCTTTAGCAAAACCACATCCTCATTTTTTTCATAACCTTCTTCACCAAAAAAAAAAAAAAAAAAAAAAAATTACTTTCTTTGTAGAGTCTGTATGTAGAATGGTGTCTCTTAGATCTAGTAGTTTTAATATTGCAATTAATTGCAATATTAATTGCAATTTTATTTTACCAATAATTTAAAAACTATCTTTAATTAGCAAAGATTACTAAAGGCATGTGAACTAAAAGACATTTGAGTTAGGTTCTATTTTTCTGATGAAATAATGTGATTTAAGCATTTACTTTTCCTTTAAGCTAATTAATTAGAGCTCTTTCACATATTTTGATAATGATATATCACATACATATAACATATATAAACATGTCAGAACACTTAGATGCCCCTCAATCAAGGAATCCATTTTTACACTGAATCTTGTTTCCCCAAAAGGAAAATGCTTCCTTGGCAATGCAGTGCTTCCATGGCATCCTCACTGCAATGGCATTCACCTGAGACTGGTGGGCAGCCTGACACCAGCGAGCTCACTCTGTGATCAGCCCATCCCCCGTGGACTCCTATCCCTCAGTAGGTCATGTTTCCATAGCCTCTAGATGCCCAAACCATACTTTCTTATCTAAATGTGCAAATAAATGAGCAGACCCCCTGTAGCAATAACTATTTACTATAAACAACTGCCATCAGCCGCCTCTAACACTGCAGTTCTCTCCGGTGACTCATCAGTCATTATGCACACACCAAGGTCAAGTCCTCTCACGGTACAAAGTAATCTCTAATACCTCCAAAAGCCAAAGAGATTAGTAATTCAATACAAAAGAAAGCAGAGTTTTAGACCTGAGAGGAATCTCTTTGCTTATAACTCTTGGGATCCCATGAGGGAAAGCAGAGAATCCGTCCAAAAGAGGATTCTGTGGTATCTTTTCTCTTTTCCTTAAAGGACCCCAGGCTATTAGAAATTTTTGTAGGTTCTTTTATGTGGATGGAGGGTGTCGAGAGGGAGGAGGGACAGATGGAAGTAAATAGAGAAACAGAATTTGGTCAAGTGAATTGTTTTACTTGACATATATGTTTTGTTTTAAGGCCTCTGTCCTCACTCTCTCATATATATACACACACATACATATACATATATGGCCTAAATATTAGTTTTAATTAAGTCAACTTTGGACTACAGAGCTCTTAAAAAATATTTTTCCTAATTGTAATTTCTACTCAAGCTGTTTCAATTTTGCTTCTGCTGCTAGCTCTGGGTTTTTGTCACCAAATGGGCAGCCTTCAGAAGCAGCCAACTCACTGCAGCAGCCGCTCTCTGCCCTTTCTCACCACAGGGTGATAAGATGTCTGATAGATGACTATCAGTTAATAGTCACTCTAAATCTGCCAGCATTTTCTGGGCATCCTGTACTAGTGCACAAGTGTCTGAAAGGTGAGTCACACCACTCCATACAGAAGTGGCTGGCCACCCTGGGATTTCCCACACACACACTTCATTTCCTTTCCCCATTTCTTAGTCTCTCAGCTCCTAGCGAGCTAGCCACATATGCAGTGGGCAGGTCTATGGAAACCTACCCCTAAATGCTAAGGAAGCTGAGGAGCCCAAGAGAGAAACTGAGAAATTCAGTTTTTCAGAAAGAAACATTTGATAGGGACTTACGAACAGAAGTCATAGCCTTGGGCAATGGTGAGAAAAGGTGGTGGGTCCACATGCCTTTATCTCACAGAACTAGGGCTTATATTTTGTGTAGAAGGAATGTGTAGGATAGTTAAAGCTGACGTCCAGGGAAAGGCAACAGTGCTATGTGGATATGCCTAACGGCAGGATTTATTGACAAGATTGTTTTGACATGAGGGCAGGAGTTATGGCAACTAGATAAAGTAGATCTCAGGGGCACTTCCAGAATAGGGACTGATTGGAAGTCAACATGGCAGATTGCATTTAAGATAGAGTTGCTTTATCTTCCACAATCTGAAAAAATACAAAACCTGAAATAAAAAGCTCCATGGATGGTTTAAATAGCAGAAAGAAAATGCCAGGGAAGAATCAGTGAACTGAAAGTTATGATAATAGAAATTACCCAACCTGAACAGTAAAGAGAAAGTAGATGGAATAAAATGGACAGAGCCTCAGGAACCTGTGGGGTTATAACAAAAGATTAACATTCACTTCATCAGAATCCTGCAAGGAGTGGATAAATAGGATAGGGCTAGCAAAGTACTCAAGAAAACTATGGCTGACAACTTACCCAATTTATCAAGAGACGTAAACCTTCAGATTTGAGAAGCTGAGAGAACCCCAAGAAGAAATTCAACAAAATCCATTTCAAGATATATCATAATTAAATTTATGAAAACTAAACACAAATGAAGTATTGAAAGAAACCAGACACAAATGAAACCTTTACCTATAGAAAAAAAAAGGAGAAACAATTCAAATGACAGGATTTCTCATCAGAAACCATGGAGGCCAGAAGAAAGTGACACATTTTTCTTTTTTATTATTTGTTTATTCATTTTTCCTTTAACTTTTGTTTTAGGTTTAGGGGTGCATATGCAGGTTTGTTATATAGGTAAATTCATGTCACAGGGGCTTGGTATACAGATTATTTCGTCACCCAGGTGCTAAGCATAGTACCAGATAGGTATTTTTCCTGGTCCCCTTTCTCCTTCCACCTTCTACCATCAAGTAGGGCCCAGTGTCTGTTGTTCCCCTCTTTGTATCCATGTGTTTTCGTTATTTAGCTCCCACTCATAAGTGAGAACACGCATTATTTGGTTTTCTGTTTTTGCGTTAGTTTGCTAAAGATAATGGTCTCCAGCTCCAACCATGTTGCTGCAAAGGACAATGATTTCTCTCTTGCCCTCCCTTCCCCTCCCCTCCTCCCCTCCCCTCCCCCCTCCTCTCTCTTCTCTCCTCTCCTCTCCTCTTCTCTCCTTTCCTTTCCTTTCCCTTTTCCTCCCCTCCCCTCCCTTCCCCTTTTTTGAGATGGAGTCTTGCTCTGTCACCCGGGCTGGACTGCAGTGGCATGATCTTAGCTCACTGCAACCTGTCTCCCAGGTTCAAATGATTCTCCTGCCTCAGCCTCCTAAGTAGCTGGGATTACAGGTGCCCGCTACTACACCCAGCTAAGTTTTGTATTTTCAGTAGAGACAGGGTTTCACCATGTTGGCCAGGCTGGTCTTGAACTCCTGACCTCAGACAATCTGCCCGCCTCGGCCTCCCAAAGTGCTGGGATTACAGCCATGAGCCACTGCACCTGGTTGCGATCTCATTCTTTTCTATGGCCTCAGAGTATTCCATGGTGTATGTGTACCACATTTTCTTTATCCAGTCTACCATTGATGGGCATTTATGTTGATTCCATTTCTTTGCTGCTGTGAAGAGTGCTTCAATGAACATACATATGTATTTGTCTTTATGGTAGAATGGTTTATATTCCTTTGGGTATATATCCAGTAATGAGATTGCTGGGATTCTGTTTTACGTTCTTTGCAGAATTGCCACACTGCTTTCCACAATGACTGAACTAAGTTACACTCCCACCAGCAGTGTATAAACATTCCCTTTTCTCTACAACTTCCAGCATCTGTCACTCTTTGATTTTTTTTTTTTTTTTAAATAGCCATACTTACGGGTGTAAGATGGTATCTCATTGTGGTTTTGCCTAATGGTTAGTGGTGCTGAACATTTTTTAATATGCTTGTTGGCTAATGTATGCCTTCTTTTTAAAAGAGTCTGTTCATATTATTTGCCCACTTTTTAATGGGGTTGCTTTGTTTTTGCCTCTAAATTTGTTTAAGTTCCTTGTAGATTCTGGATGTTAGACCTTTATCAGAAGCATAGTTTGCAGAAATTTTCTTCCATTCCATACGTTGTCTGTTTACTCTTTTGATAGTTTCCTTTGTTGTGCAGAAGCTCTTTAGTTTAATTAGATCCATTTGTTAATTTTTGCTTTTATTGCAACTGCTTTTGGCATCTTCGTCATGAAATCTTTGCTTGTGCATATATTATGAATGATATTGCCTACATTTTCTTCCAGTGGGTTTTACATTTAAGTCTTTAATCCATCTTGAGTTGATTTTTGTATACAGTGTAAGAAAGGTGTCTAGTTTTGATGTTCTGCATATGGCTAGCCAGTTAACCAAGCACCATTTATTGAATAAGGAGTCCTTTCTTATTGCTTGTTTTTATCAGTTTTGCCAAAGATCAGCTAGTGATAGGTGTGTGACATTATTTCTGGAGTCCCTATTTTGTTCCATTTGACTATATGTCTGTTTTTGTATCAGTACCATGCTGTTTTGGTTACTATAGCCCTGTAGTATAGTTTGAAGTTGGGTAACATGATGCCTTCAGCTTTTTGATTAGCATTGCCTTGGCTCTTTAGGCTCTTTTTTGGTTCCATATGAACTTTAAATAGTCTTTTTCTAGTTCTGTGGGAATGTTTTTGGTAGTGTGACAAATAGCATTCAATCTGTAAATTGCTTTGGGTAGTATGACCATTTTAATGATATTGATTCTTCCTATCCATGAGCATGGAATGTTCTTCCATTTGTTTGTGTCATCTCTGATTTCTTTGAGCAGTGTTTTGTAATTCTCATTGTAGCGATCTTTAACATCCCTGGTTAGCTGTATTCCTAGGTATTTTATTCTTTTTGTGGCAGTTGTAAATGGAATTGTGTTCCTGATTTTTCTCTTGGCATGCATGTTGTTGATATACAGGAATGCTACTGACTTTTGTACATTATTTTGTATCCTGAGACTTTGCTGAATTTGTTTATCAGCTTAAGGAACTTTTGGGCAAAGACTGTGGAGTTTTGTAGATATAGAATCACATTGTCTGCAAACAGGGAGAACCTGACTTCCTCTCTTTATATTGGGATGCCTTTTATTGCTTTCTCTTGCCTGATTGCTTTGACCTGGACTTCCAATCTATGTTAAATAAGAGTGGTGAGAGAGGGCATCCTCATCTTGTGTAAAACTGCTTATTTTTTAAGTGATAAAAGAATAGAACTATCAACACAGAATCTGTATTCAGCAAAATCTACATGTCATCCTTCAACAGTTGAGTGTTTAAATAAACTAGAATATCCATACCATGGCATATGATTCAGGAATAAAAAGGAATGAACTATTGATGATAATTTCGTTGAGTGAAAAAAGGCAATTTCAAAAGTTTACATACTATATAATTCCACTTATATAACATTCTTAAAATCATAATATTATAGAAATGAAAGACTGATTAGTGGCTGCTAGGGATAAGAAGGGGGTAGGAGGAGGGAATAAGTGGGTGTGGCTATAAATGGAAAACATGCAGGATCCTTGCGGTGCTGAAAACATTCTATATCTTGACTGTATCAAGGACAATTTCCCGTTTGCCATATTGTACTGTGGTTTTGCAAGGTGTTACCTTTGGAGAACTACATGGGATCTCTATATTATTTCTTATAACTGTATGTGAACCTGCAAATATCTCAAAATCAGAATTATAGTAAAAAACATAAAAGGCGACTAAAATACATGAATAAGAGTATCCAATTTATAAATCAGGATACCTAAAAAGTTAATGAAAACATTAAATTATGCTCAATGTTCATTTAGGTTATAAAAATGAAAAGTGAAGCAAATTATGTTTCTAGTATCACCCATTAGCTCTATAAAAGTAAAAAAAAAAGAATCCTAGGCCAGGTACAGTGGCTCTTGCCTGTACTCCTAACACTTTGGGAGGCTGAAGAAGGAGGATCATTTGTGGCCAGGAGTTCAAGACCAGCCTGGGCAAAATAGCAAGATCCTGTCTCTACAAAAAATAAAAAAAAATTATCTGGGTGTGGTCATGTGTTTCTATAGTCCTAGCTACTAGGAAAGCTGAGGCAGGAGGATCGCTTGAACTCAAAAGTTCAAGGCTGCAGTGAGCTATGATTCTGCCACCTCACTCCAGCCTGGGGAACAGAGCAAAATACTGTCTCAAAAAATATATATAAATAAAAGAATAATAACATTTCTCCAGAGGGAGAATGTGAAGAAATCCACACTCTCTTGCTAATCACCCCAACCTCTTAGAAAATAACATGTTGCAATAGCTACTCAAATGAGTAATTCAGTTGTATCTGCAGTCTGATTTCTAGAGACTAATCACATAAAAATCAAACCTCTAGTGTATAAGGAAGTGAGAAGGGCAATGATAAGAGAGGCATTTATTTTTTCTTTATAATCTTTATAGTTACACAACCTGTAATTGACATGTCTTGATGCTGAACTATGAAAAATAAATATCATGACAGAGGTTTAAAAAACTGATTTCTGGTTTCAACTCTGACATGTAAACAGCTAGGAAGTCATCACCCCTAGTTGGATTGGAATACTTAATATTGTCATGATGTCAGTTCTTCCCAACTTGATCTATAAATTCAATAAAAGTTCTTTCAGAATCTCAGCAAATTATTTTGTGGATATCGACAAATTGATTCTAAAATTTATGTGAAAAAAGCAAGAGATCCCAAATAGCCAACTCAATACTAAAGGACAACAAAGCTGGAGGACTGACATTACCTGACTTTACAATATACAATAAAGCTACAGTGAACAAAATAGCATGATACTGGCAAAATGATCCAAATAGCATGATACTGGCAAAATGATAGGTACATACACAATGGAAAAGAATAAAGAGCCCAGAAATAGATCCACACAAATATATTCAACCTAGGTTTGACAATGGAGCAAAGGCAGTTCAATGGAAAAAAACATTTGTCTTTTCAACAAATAGTACTGAAACAGTTGGACATTCATATGCAAAACATAAATCTAGTCAAGTCCTTACACTTTTTATGAAAATCAACTCAAAATGGGCCATAGACCTAAATGTAAAACACAAAAATAGAAGACTTCCAGAAGAAATTGTAGGAGAAAACCTAGGTGACCTTGAATTTGGTGTTGAGTTTTTAAGATATAACACCAAAAGCATGATTCATAGAAGAAAATGGGGAAAACTTTGTCTTTATTAAAATTAAAAACTTCTGCTCTGCAAAAGACACTGTTAAAAGGATGAAAAGACAAGTCACAGACTAGAAGATATTTGCAGACAGTTGGTAAAAGACGTATGTAAAATATTTAAGAAACTGTTAAAACTGAATAATAAGAAAACAGACCAATTAAAAATCAAAAGACAAATGTGAAAAGACATCTCACAAAAATCATATACACATAGAAAGTAAGCATATGAAAAGATGCTCAATGTCCTTTCTCATTATCAGATTGCAAATTAAAACAAAAATGAAATACAACTATACTTTCATTAGAATAACTGAAATCTAAAATTTTGACAATTAGAAATGTTGATGAGGAGGATGTGGAGCACTATGAACTCTTGCTCATTGCTTTGTGAATGCAAAAAGGTACAGCCACTGTGGAAGACAACATGGCGGTTTCTTACAAAGCTAACCATAGTTTTACCAGATGATCCAGAAATCACACTCAACTGATTTGAAAATATATGGTCACACACAGAGAAACCCTGCATGTGAATATTTAAAACAACTTTGTTCGTAATCACTAAAATCTGTAATCAAGATACTCTTCAATGTGTGCATGGATAAACTGTGGTACACTCATGCAAAAGCCCATCATTCATTTATAAAACAAAATGAGCTATCTGACCATGAAAAGATGTAGAGAAACATTAAATGCATATTATTAAGTGAAAGAAGACACTAAAAGCCCACATACTGTATGACTCCAATTATGTAACATTCTGGAAAATGTAAGACAATATAGAATAGTAAAAAGGTTAGTATTCACCAAGGGCTTTGAGGTTGGGGAGAGGAATGAATAAGTAAAACACAGGGAATTTTTAGGATGAAGAAACTATTCTGTATGATTCTGTAATAATAGGTATGTGAGGTTTTGCATTTGTTAAAACCCATTGAACTTTACAGCACAGAAAGTGAACCTGAAGGTATGAAAAAAATTCAAAATTATTTAGGAGTTTGGGGACCTCAGGAAAGGATGCAGACTGTGATAAGAGACACAAGTACTCAGATCATGGTTTTTAATACCATTCTCATTAAAAGGAACCAGTGTTTCTTGGAAAAATGTCTGTTTCTAGGACTGGGACAGGAAACACATAAGGTGACCGTGGAGTATTGTGTAATGTCAGAAGTTAAGGAAGTGCATAAAAAGACAAATCAGGAGACCAAAACAAACACGAAAATATATTGGTAGGTGTGTGTCGAAGAGACGCAGGAGCCAACTGAACGAGCTTTCACTTATCAAAGCTGAAATAATTTGAGCAACAAAGTAAAAAAAGAAGTATTGAATTATAACTGAATGTATAAAATAAATATTAGTACGTTCAAACTCATGATATAAATAAATAATTGAACAAATAAATAAATTGGGAGAAGAGACAAATCTTCCTTGCAGAACTCCAAATAATTTCTGTATATAGGCTGACCTTAAGAAAGTGGAACATAAGTCTCTAGTCACACTGTGAGTTGCACAGAGTGACTTCCTTTCAAATAGTTCAGCATGGAAAGGGGGAAGAAAGTGTAAATTTACAGTGAGGAAGCCTGACAAATACTATCTTACTCAGATGATCAAAGTCAACATTAGTAGTTATAAATCACATTGAGGGCCAGTGTCCTTGATATAATGCTCTGTAAATGGCACTTGACCTCTGTGATCTTCCTGCCTAAAACGTATAAACAAAGTCTAATGGGAAGAATATCAGACAGATTAAAATTGAGGAAAATCAAAATATACCTGATCAGTATTCCTCAAAACCGTCAAGGACATCAAAAACAAAGAAAGACTGAGAAACTGTCACAGCAAAGAGGCGCCTAAGGAGATGTGACAAGTAAATGTAATGTGGTGTCTTAGATGAGATTCTAGGACAGAAAAGGACATGCATTAGTCAGGGTTCTTCAGAAAAACAGAACCAGTAGGATATTATATATATATGTGTGATATGATATATGTATATATACGTATGTAGGTATATATAAGAAATATTTCATATATGGATGTACATATATAAGATTTTACATATAGATATATATGAAATATTTTATTTTGGAAATTGACTCACTTTCAAAATAATTCCAATGTGGATAATACAGCATATAGTCACTTTAGTGTTGGCACCATTATCATATTCAAGGCACTGTGTGTTCCATCTACAAAAGGAACAGGTAGAACTCAGCCCAAAGGAGCTTTCTTAGTCATTCTCAGGGAAAAACATTATCCCCATATTCTTTTGAAGTGTTCTTAGACAGCTTTAGTTCTTCCAGCTGATGTTACTGTGTGTTGCATGATTGAGGTTGCAAAGGCTAGCCTATATTTTTAATATCTGTCCAGGTTGTCATCTAGTTAACCGACTTCTATCTGATGTACAGTATTCTATTGTATGAACCCACTTATATTTATTATATTCCCTCTTCCCATAGTGTTATGACACTATCTTAGGTTAGGCTGGGTTCTGCTACTGTAGTAAATAAACTCCCAATTTAGTAAACCTCCACATTAGTGGATTAGCCCCAAAAGGCTTATACTTCTTTTTCATTTAAGTCCAAAGTAGACTGATAAAGGCTTTCACCAGGCATTGATTTGGAATATTTAGAATTATTTACAATGAGTAAGCACTTTTTGGAGGGTCTTCGTCTCATTTTATTTTCTTTTATTATTTAGTTTTGCTTCAATAGGTTTTTGGGGAACAGGTGGTGTTTGGTTACATGGATAAGTCCTTTAGTGGTGATTTCTGAGATTTTGGTGCACTCATCACCCAACCAGTGTACGCTCTCTGCAACCTGTAGCCTTTTATTCCTCATCCCCTCCCACTCTTCCCCCGACCCAGCCCCCAAAGTATATTGTATCATTCTTATGTCTTTCCATCCTCATAGCGTAGCTCCCACTAATGAGTAAGAACATGTGATGCTTATGTCCCTCTTTGTCTTTTTAAAATGCTGTTGCTTTAAAGTCTGTTTTGTCTGCTATAAGAATAGCTACTCCTGCTTGCTTATAATGTCCATTTGCATGGGGTATCTTTTTCCACCCCTTTAGTTTAAGTTTATGTGAGTACTTACGTGTTAGGTGAGCCTCTTGAAGACAGTAGGTTCTTGGTTAATGAATTCTTTTTTTTTTCTTTTTTTTTGAGACAGAGTCTCACTCCATCACCCAGGATGGTGGAGTGGAGTGGCACAATCTTAGCTTACTGCAACCACCACCTCCTGGGTTCAAGTGATTCTCATGCCTCAGCTTCCCGAGTAGCTGGGATTACAGGCATGTGCCACCACATCCAGTTAATTTTTGTATTTTTAGTAGAGTAGGGGTTCACCATGTTGGTCAGGCTGGTCTTGAACCCCTAACCTCAAGTGATCCACCCACCTCAGCCTCCCAAATACTCGGATTACAAGTGTGAGCCATCATACCCGCCTGGTTGGTGGATTCTTATCCCTTCTGCCATTCTGTGTCTTTTAAGTGGAGCATTTAGGCTAGTTACATTCCATGTTAGTATTGAGATGTGCAGTACTGTTCTATTCATCATGCTAGTTGTTGCCTGAATACCTTTTTTTTTTTCCCATTGTTTAATTGTTTTATAGGTCCTATGAGATTTATACTTTAAGGATGTTTCTATTTTGGTGTGTTTTGAGGATTTGTTTCAAGATTTAGAGCTCCTTTTAGTAGTTCTTGAGTGCTGTCTGGGTATTGGCAAATTCTTCCAGCATTTGTTTGTCTGGAGAAGACTCTATCTTTCCTTCATTTATGAAGCTTAGTTTCACTGGATACAAAATTCTTTTTTTTTTTTTTTTTTTTTTTCCTGAGACGGAGTTTTGCTCAGTCACCCAGGCTGGAGTAGAGTGGCGCAATCTTGGCTCACTGCAAGCTCTGCCTCCTGGGTTCATGCCATTCTTCTGCCTCAGCCTCCCGAGTAGCTGGGACTACAGGCACCCACCACCATGCCCAGCTAATTTTTTTTTTGTATTTTTAGTAGAGATGGGGTTTCACCATGTTAACCAGGATGGTCTCGATCTCCTGACCTCGTGATCCACCTGCCTTGGCCTCCAATAGTGCTGGGATTACAGGCGTGAGCCACTGCGCCCAGCCGGATACAAAATTCTTGACTGATAATTGTTTTGTCTAATGATGCTAAAAATAGGACCCCAATCCCTTCTAGTTTGTAGGGTTTCTGCTGAGAAATCTGCAGTTAATCTATTAAGTTTTTCTTTATAGGTTGCCTGATGCTTTTACCTTACAGCTCTTAAGATTCTTTCCTTTGTCTTGACTTTAGATGACCTGATGACTATGTACCTTGGTGATGATCTTTTTGTGATAAATTTCCTGAGTGTTCTTTGAACTGCTTATATTTTGATGTCTAGATCTAGCAAGGCCAGCGAAGTTTTCCTTGATTATTCCCTTAAATATGCTTTCCAAACTTTTTTATTTCCCTTCCTCTTTGGGAACACGAATTATTCTTAGGTTTGATTGTTTAACATATTCTCAAACTTCTTGAAGGCTTTGTTCATTTTTGGGATTCTTTTTTCTGAGTCTTTGTCAGATTGGGTTAATTCAAAAGCCTTGAAAGGAAGGCTTGAAGCCCTCAAAGCAGCCCTCAAGTTCTTTCTTCTATTTGTTCAATTCTGTTGTTGAGACTTTCCAGGGCAGTTTGCATTTGTTTAAATGTGTCCTTCATTTCCAGAAGTTGTGACTGTTTTTTACTTATGCTATCTGTTTCTCTGGAGATTTTTCCATTCATATCCTGGATCATTGTTTGTATTCTTTAAGTTAGTATTCACCATTCTCAGGTGCCTCTTTGAGTAGCTTAACAACTGACCTTCTGAATTATTTTTCTGGCAATTCAGAGATTACTTCTTGGTTTGGATCCATTGCTGGTGAGCTAGTGTATCTTTTGGGGGTGTTAAAGAACCTTGTTTTGTCATATTATCAGGATTGTTTTTTTGGTTCCTTCTCATTTGGGTAGACAATGTGAGAGGGAATATCTGGGGCTCAAGGGCTGCTGTTTAGATTATTTTGTCCCACAGGGTGCGACCTTGATGTAGTGTTCTCCACCTTCCCCTAGGAATGGGGCTTCCTGAGAGCCAAACTGCAGTGATTGTTATTTCTCTTTGGGGTCTGGTCACCCAGCAGAGCTACTGGCCTCTGTACTGGTACTGGGGAGTGTCTGAAAAGAGTCCTGTGATGTGATCTGTGTTCAGGTCTCTCAGCCGTGGATACCAGCACCTGCTCCAGTGGCGTTAGCAGGAGAGTGAAGTGGACTCTGTGAAGGTCTTTGGTTGTAGTTTTGTCTATTGTGCTGGTTTTTTGTTGGTTGCCCTCCAGCCAGGAGGTAGCACTTTCAAGAGAACATCAGCTGCAGTAGTATATGGAGGATGCGCACTTGCCTTAGGGTCACCTGGATAAGCATTCAAGTTTCTCAGGTGGCTGGGCCATGGAGCTCCCAAGAGATTATGTCCCTTATCTTTGGAGTTTTTCAGTTGTCTGATGGAGACTACAGAGGCAAGCTGCTTCCTTCAAAGGGTCTGTGGATTCTCTCCTGTTACCCTACTCTTTATGAACATTTGTTACTTTTTGATTTCCTAATTTATGCTGATCTGATAGGTAGAAAGTAAAATCTTTATTGATGATATTCTTTATCCTGATATTTGATACTGCAAAATTTATTCAATTGTTTTTCCTGATGTCTTTTGAATCCTTGCATCTCTCTTAAATTCCTGGAGTGGAAGAGCTATTCTGTGTATTGTTAGCAGCTGGTGAACAGGTGAACATTGGCAGATCCCATCCTCCCTGGCCTGGATTGCAGAAGAGTTATACCAGGCAGTGGTGGTGGGTGGGCAGTGGCACCTGGGCAGTGACAGCAATTCATGACTCCCCTTGTACCCTTTCCCACAGTTTCTGCTCAGTTGGGAAAATATCCAGCCCTCCTCCTCCCCGTCAAGCTTCTGTTCCACATCATAGAGCATCTGCCTGGGGGATGGTCAGGGCAAGTCTCAAAACTGACAAAATACTCTCTTTTGCCACAGAGGCTGACTTTATCTGTATTAGACTATTGGGCAATTTATGTCCCAGGATTTTCTAGAGTATGATAGAGCAGTCTAGTAGCAATTAATAGAGATTATCAGATGGGTGTAATATCAACAGAGGCAGAAGCCTGAAGGTTTCTGCAGAGATCAGAGAAAGAGATGGTCAAAGAGAATCTAGAGTGACTCACACCTACCTGTGCTCATGCCGTAAGAGTGACTGGTGAGGGAGCATCTGAGTTTCAAGTCCTTGACTGAAAGCTGTGCAAACTCAAACTCCCTGAATTGTGAAAGTAATCCCCAAGCCACACATAGATCCAAAGGTAAAAGGTGAAAATCTTCCTGGTTCAGAAGAGTTAAGCACAATCCCTAACAATCAGCGGTTAACCACTAAATGGTGTTGACCCTTAAGAAGCCAGGCTTAAAGATAAAAGTAAGGGGGAAAAATGGAACAGTGTTGTCAGAGGCTCAAGTAAGTGGGAAATAGACTTCACTAAACTGGTATAGACAAGTCGCTAACAAATAAACAAGCAAATAAACAAACAATAACCACAGCTTTGAAGGAGAAGATCAGTATCAGGAGTTACTATAGTATGTTAACTATAATTTTTGGCTTTCAGATGAGATTGCACATGTTTGGGATGATATGGCCACAGGCAAATTTTGGTGTTCAGCAAAACGTTATGATACATGCAAAGAGACATGAAAACGTGACCCATACACAGGAAAAAGAAAGCAAACAATAGAAATTGTCTTTGTGGGAGGCCAGATGTTGGAATCCGACTTCAAAGCAGCCATTATAAATGTGCTCAAAGGACTAAAATAAACCATGTTTAAAGAATTAAAATAAGGTATGATGGCCATGTCACATCAAATAGAGAATATCAATAAAAGGAAATTACAAGAAAGAAATACATGGAAATCTATAACTGAAAAGCACAATAGCCAAAATGAAAAGTTACCAAAAGGTCTTAACAGTAGTTCTCATCTGGAAAAAGAATCAGCAAACTTAAATCAATAGAGATCATGAATCTCAAGAAAGTCTTTTTATTTCCACTGTTTTACTAAATATTCCTAAGATGTATGAGTGAGACACCTCAAGTTTGTTTTCCTGCATCATTATAAGGACAATGAAAAAAGTCACATTCCCTTGCTTGAGAAACTGTTGACTATTATCTATCTATCTATCTATCTATCTATCTATCTATCTATCTATCTAT
>NC_045435.1:182164467-182278668 GCF_002776525.5 Piliocolobus tephrosceles | reverse complement strand
TATCTATCTATCTATCTATCTATCTATCTATCTATCTATCTATCTATCTATCTATCTATCTATCTTTCCATCCATCCATCTATCTCTGTCATCTATCTCTATTTTAAGCATCTTTGTTTTTCTTCTTCTATATCTCCATCTACCTAGCTATCTTTCAGTTAGAGCTTCTAGGTCAACTTGTCTTCCTACTTCAGGTTATTTCATAGCTACTAAAAGAAGAAATCTAGTTTTTTAGATAATCTGACTGGTAGTTTATCCCTAAGTAAATGCACAATTTTTAATACTTTTACTTTCCTGTAATACTGAAAATAAACCCTCAACTTTTGTATCTACTCCAATAATTCTTAGGAGGCTGAAGAAGCCATTCCTCTACTTCTATAATCTTTCTTTGTTTTCTACTTTTGTTTCTTTTTTCCTCCTGGGGCTTCCTTCTCCCTGATTGTACACTACAGAGTCCCAGACTATTGGGTTGAGAAGAGATCTTGGAAAGTTAAAGCAGTGCACTCTCCTTATTTCACCAATAAGAAAGCTGAGCAGGCGGTTAACCTACTCAAGGTCATCCAACCTTGTTACCCCGTCTTTCCACCAAGTGACATCTCTTGTCTTTTGTTAGTTTTTAAAAAATTTTCTTATCAACACTCAGCCTTTAACTCTTCTGCCTTCCTGGCCTCTATTGTAAAAAATAGAAGAAATAAAAGACAAAAGAATGAAACTTAACACCTGTTGAGAAGGGGGAAAAATTAAGAAAGACTCTGTTTTGTGTAAATGTTTGGAGAAAACTTTTTATTTAAAAAAAAACTGCATAAGCATTTTGCTTCATAAAATACCAACTCAGAGGCAACATTGCTATTTCTCCATGTGTTTTGTATGCACATGGGACATGCTATTAGGAGTGCTCAGCTAGTCACAGTATATTTATGTGGAAATGTAAATGACTTGGTGGATTATTCTTAACTGTTATGACATGTAACAAAATAATTGTGAACCTAGAAGAGGAATTATTGTATAATTAGGAATATATACTGGAGAATTTTAAGGCTCAAGGACTTTAATAATATAAAAACAAAATCTTTTAAAGAAAATTTGTATTGTTTTAAAATTAAAGTTTTTTTTTTTTGTTGTTGTTGAGCATCTCTTCACTGTGGACCAATTACAATTCACAAACTTGGGAAATCAGACCATTTATAGAAGAATTACTGACAATAGACAATGACAAACCTTGAAATTCAAAGTTATTTTCATCACAATATCTAAGAGAAGGAAATTAAAACTGCCTGTAGTTCCTCAGCAGGCCAAATGCCAGTAAAGTTGTCTGGAGCTGATATGAGATGGTCATGTAACCACTCTTTTTTTCTGGAAAATGAACCCTTGAAAGTAGGATCAATAAAAATATCAATGAGAGAATAGCATTATCTCACACAAAAAATTACAATTGTGAAAATGATGCACAAGAAAAGGAGAGAATATCTCATCATACAGGGAATAGTTGACTAATGCCACAAATGTATTTAGCAAAAGAAAAAACCAAGCATTTCAGAGAAGTGGGATAATTTATAAACTTCACTCATTAGAAATTATAATATGACAGTACTGTGAAGCTAGCATGCATTAACTAAGACACGACTCCATTGTTTAAAAATCCTTGTAACAACAACCACAACAACACATTACAGAGTTTTTCCAGAATGCTCTAATACAATTTCTAAATGCCATTCCTCTTTTATAATAAATCATCTTGGTGATCAATATTTTCCAGTCAATATTCTCCTCCCTAAAAGCAATCTGGACTATTGGGGCAGAAACAGAAGCAGTCAGTAATTTGAACGGTCTGTGTTTCCTTGGTTTCTCTAATAATAACCTGACACTGCTTCTGCGATAGGCACCACCACACTCTAATTTCCGTGTCTTCAATGTTCCTTTCATCATCAGTCACCTTTACTTCCATTTTGTTAGTAATCAGGTGTGGGGTTGACCTATGCGAAGGAACCACTTCTATACGTAGTGTCTTGTACCCTAGGTAGAAGACACTTTGCATGTTGCATTTTGCAGGCATGTTCAGACAGCTGAATTAGCTACATGTCCCTGGGAATTGTGCTCAAATCCAGGCTGCATTTTACCTCAGCAATTCCTTCTTCTTGGGACTTACATATCCGTGATTCCACATTACACAGCTCAAGACTATATATAGTGTCACATAATAGTTGTTTTAGTCTGTTTTCTTTTGTTATGACTGAGTAACTGGTCCTGGGCAATTTATAAAGAAAAAGAACTTATTTTTTTATAGTTATGGAGGCTAAGAAGTCCAAGGTGAGGGGTTGCATTTAGTGAAGACCTTCTTGCTGGTGGGGACTCTGCAGAATTTCCGGGCAGTGCAGAGTATCATATAATGATGGGGTTGAGCATACTTGCTCAGGTCTCACTTTCTCCTTTTGCAAAGCCACTGTCACTCCTGTGATAACCCATTAACACATTAACCTATTAATCCATTAATCTGTACATGAGGGCTGATACCTCATGAGACAATCACCTCTTAAAGGTTCTACCTTTCAGTACTGCCACACTGGGGATAAAGTTTCAATATGTGTTTTGGAGGAGAAAAACATTTCAACCACATCAACAGCATTTGTCACTGACAACTAGACATGAGATACCTCAGTACTGTCAACTTGTAACAAATGAGGGTCCCACTGCAGTGACTGTCATAGCTGTCCACAAATACGATCTGGACCATTGCATTTTAGTCACTGGAAGCATTCAGCAAGGGTCAAGCTTATTACACAACAGCAGTGAGTATGTAATGAGTGGTGATTATGTGCCAGTTGTGGAGTCTTGATAAGTAAGCAAGGAAGAGGAAGGTTACCCCAGGTTGGGGAGGGACCCAGGTGGGGGAGAACAATGAACAATCATTTTGAGAAATGAGAAATCACAAACAATGACCTTGTTTAGCACATAGCCCCCTACAGTACAACCCTATCAAACTTCCCTCCAGCACCCCCCAACCTTTTCACAACCCTATTAAACTTCCCTTTAAACTTCTCTGCAGCTGCCCTCTGTCCACCTTGTGGCAGACAGCCCCTTCTCTGCTGTGCTGCCTGTTGCAACCTAACAATGTATTTTCATACTTTCTCTAATAAATATGCCTTTCTTTACTTGCAATTGTCTTGGTAAATTCCTTTACCATCTGTGACACTGGCCCCAACTAGTCATACCTGTAACATTTTGGTGGCCTGTATGGGGACTTCTTGGGGACCTCTCTACGATTCTATCCTTTTCCTCTCCTCCAATTCCAGACTCTTGGTGGTCAGTGTTCAAGTCCAGAGACAACTGAAGGACCCTGGCCAGGGCCCCTCCCAGGCAGACCAGAGGTCTTGATGGAAAGATGTCTGACTGCCATCACCTGATCAGGTGAGAGTTCAGAGTGTTCTTTCCTTTTCAGTCATCTGGTGGACAAACTCTATTACCCCTCTGGCAATTGATGGCCCCTCCCTGGTACAGCCTGAAGGGCAGGGGTGAATAGGGTTGGCTGCCTTGCAAGGAAGGTAGGAAGGCTCTCTGCTATCTTTTCTGGCCAAGAGACTCCAATCCTTATGTGTAGTGCAACTGGCAGCAGAAGTTCAACCAGGGTGAGCCTACACCCATTTTGGTGAACTCAGACTCCCTCTTTCTCACTCCAAACTCTCCTGTGAAGACAGCCAGCCATCCTGCTCCAGACATCTTAAGCCAGGTGATTCCAAACAGCACCAGGATGATGAGTCTTCCCTCAACGTTTTTCTGGCATACCTGGATTGAGCATCCAGTGTAATTGGTACCTGGACGAGCTTGGGTCTCTTACCTGGTGTTCATCCAGTGTAAGGCCCTATCACTGAGAGAGCCTTTCCAATAGGTGGAATATCTTTTTGGAAAGTGCATTTTGAAGTCCCTCAGTAAATATGAGTGGATTCCTTTTCCTTTGCAGGATGCTTCAAAAGAAATTACAGTTCATGTTCCCAGGGGATGTTTTTTTCACCCCAGTCCTGTCATGGGACAAAGCCCCATCCATTCCCTCAGACTTAACCTCGCGCTGCATTTTAAAGCATTGGGATAAATTTGACACTCAGACCCTTAAAAAGAATTGTCTAATTTTCTTGTGTAATACAGTATGGCCACTTTATAAACTTCCAGATCAGGAATCCTCCTGGTCTCCAGGCAGGACCATTACTCCCAATACCATTTTACAGCATGACCTTTTCTGTCACAGCTGTTCTAAATGGTCTGAAATTCTTAATGTCCAGGTTTTCATGACTCAGGATCCTAATCTCCACCAAACCTGTTGAATGTGCATGACTGGATTCTCTGGTCCCACCGACTCTTCTCACATTTGGATAATCCTTCTTTCACTCTCTATCATTCTCCATACTCGGCTAGATCAGTTGAAGTCACACCTTCTTCACCTAATAAGCCACCTTCACGTCAATTACACTGACTCCATCTGCTCCTTCTCCCTCACCTTCCTCTTGACACCCAAACCTTGGATGTTATTTTCTGTTGCCTCCTCCTTATCAGGGACATTTCTCCCCTTCACACACAAGTCAGGGGCCACCCAGGATCCCACTTCAGGCCCAGAAAAAGTTCTGTCACTCCAGGAGGTGGCAAATGGGGATTTAGGAACCATCAGAGTCCATGTTCCTTTCTCAACGTCTGATCTTTTCCAAATAGAAACTAAACTCAGCTCTTTCAGTCAAGACCCTTCTCACTTCATGAAGGGATTTAAAGAATTTACTGTTTCCTTCGACCTCACTTGGTAGGATGTCTATATGGTTTTCACCACTTGTTGCACCCACAAGGAAAAATCCTGCATTTGGTCTCTGGCCCAAAGATGGGCAGATGACTTGCATTCCCCAAATCCCCAGGAGTCTGGCCCTGGGAGAATTGCAGTGCATGACACTGATCTAGGTGGTGATGTCAGAAGGGAGACCACAGCAAGGAACACCATAATCACATGATCACTTGCCTGATGGAGGGCATGAGGAAGGCCACCATAAAACCTATAAATTATGTCACACTAAGGGAAATAACACAGGCATCAAATAAAAATCCAGCCCTATTCCATTCAGGCTGGCTGAGGCCATGAAAAAATATACTATATGAACCCTGAGAGCCCAGAAGGCCTACCATCTGGGCTGTTCATTTCATCAGCCAGGTATCCCCAGCCATTAGGCATAAACTCCAAAAGCTAGATAAGAAACCACGAACTCCTTTCCTCACATTGCTGGACATGGCCTTCAAGGTCTTCGATAATTGAGAGAAGATCTGAAGAACTGAACAGGATAGGAAGGAATGAGAAAGAGATAAGCAGCAGGCCCATTATATGGGCGCTACTGTTGCTAACTCCCTGCCTACCTCAAAGGCCCTGGGCCAGCCATCAGGATACAGCCCAGCAGCCTATAAGGGAGCTCCCATTTGTTATCATTGTAACCAGTCAGGGAATATTAGCAAACACTGACAAAACTCTCTCCAGCCATTTTCTGATCCCTAGCAACTGCCACCTGGCCCCTACCCACTGCCACCTGGCCCCTACCCACACTGCAAACAAGTGCTACCCACACTGCAAACAAGTGGGGCACTGGAAATGGTACTTCCTTTCTCTCTCTCATGCAGGAGGGTCACTTCTTTACTAGCAAGCCCAATTGCAGGCCAACTTGAGAGAAGGCAAAGGGTCCTTGACTCTGTTCCTCAACTATGAGGAAACCAATAGGAACAAAAACAAAGAAGGGATGAGTCCCAGGAAGGGTCATTCCCTCTATTTCCCAGATTGACAGGTCCCAAAAGCCATTCAGGCTCCTGTGTTTTCCGTCACTATGGCTGAGCCTTTGGTAACCCTAGACATGGCAGGAAGAAGAACTGAGTTATTGATTGATACAGGAGAAGATTACTCTGCCCTAATTAATTTTCCTGGACCTGCTTTTCAGTCCTCGATCCTCCTTACCAGCAGAGATGGCCAGCTAAAACAGGGATAATTTACTTTTCCTTTAGTATGTACCTTTGCAAAAAATATTTTCACTCATTCTTTCCTTGCTTTGCCAGTTGCCCAATCCTGCTACTTGGGAGGGACATAATGACAAAGATCCAAATGAAACTTCAATTGTCTGAGCTTCCCTGCCTATTATTATCCTTACTAGCCCCTGACACCAAAAGCCCAAAGATAATAAAGCCTTCTATTCTACAATAAGTTCCTTCAGAGGTGTGGGATACTTCTACTTTAGGAAGGATTTTTATAGGATCTGCTCATGTTCATAGATCCTATAAAAATCTACCTTAAAAGTCCCAAATCCTTCTCTAGGATGCCCCAGTAACCTTTAAAGCCCAAACTCAAATAGGCTTACAGCTGCTATTGTTAGCTTAGCTGAAGTCATAGAATCTGGACCCCTTTCAGGAGACACTACCTCAGCCCAAAAGGCTGAGCTCATTGCTCTTACCTGAGCCTTACAATTAGGGGCAGGCATGAGGCTTAACATTTAAACAGACTTGTGCTGTGTCTTTCATGTAGTGCATGCCCATGCAGCCATTTGGTGGGAAAGAGGACTTTTAATGGCCCCAAATATTTGAATTAAGCATGCTCTTGAAATAATGGCCCTGTTGGAGGCAATTATGCTTCCCTCACATTAGCTGTCATTCACTGCAAAGCCCATTAGAGGAACAATGATGAAATCTCTATTGGGAACAACCAGGCTGACAAACAAGCAAAACTGGCTGCCAGGCTGCCCCTTTAGGCTGTCCTAGTTCCCACCCTAACTTCCTTGTCTCCACACTATACACTGGAGGAAACCCAAAAATCTCTAGAAAGGGGTTTCTCCCATACCTCAGAGGGCTGACTAAAAAGGTCCTGATGGGAAACTCTTGCTTCCAGGAGCCTCACAAGGGCAGCTTCTAAACAGCTTACACCAATCAATTCATCTAGGGGCTAAGGCCCTCCAGAGAGTAATAAAGCCGCTGTTTACCAGCAAGGGGGTAGCCCCAACTATGGACCATAGTCCATAGTCCACAGTCTATGTGGACCATAGTCCATAGTCCATAGTCCACAGTCACAGGCCTGTCTCATTTGCTGCCAAATAAACCCAGAGGGAGTCCACAAACCTCCCCTACTCTTTCAACCAATTTGGAGATGAGGGACCTTACCTGGAGAAGACTGACAAATAAGAGTTTACATACATGCCATTATGCAAGGGACTCACGTACTTGTTAGTTTTTGTAGACAGCTTCACTGGATGGATAGAGGCCTTTGCCACTAACACCAAGTGGACCTTAGAAGTCACTTCGGCCCTTTTAGATCACATTCCTCTTCATTTTGGACTCCCTTACACCCTATAGTCAATGGCCCCACTTTTATTTCTCAGATAATGCAGGGAATCAGTGCTTATGTGGCTTGGCATCACAATTCTTCTGGGAACATGGAGAGAGCCAACCAAACCATAAAAAGGTACCTCATGAAGTTAATGCATGAAATCCAACAGTCATGGCCAACTTTATTCCCCATTGCACTTTGAAAAGCCCATATCATCCCAAAATATGAAATTCATCTTAGCCCCTAAGAGATTCTCTACGGAAGATCTTTCCTCCAAATAGATCTTTTGGTAGAACCGAAGAGTCATTATCTCATGCAATATGTTATGTCCCTGAGACAAACCATCAAGGCCATTAATCATTATCAGAATCTTCATAACCCAAAACCTAAACCCTGTTTTTCAGGAGACACTCACCCTAACCTTATGCCTGGAGACTGGGTATGTCTCCCACAGGACAAAAAGCCACTGGAGCCTCTTTGAACTAGATCATACCAAGTTCTCCTTATGAGTCCAACAACTGTAAAACTCCAAGGCCTCTCCCTGTGGATTTACCTCTTCAGGGTCCAGGTGGCACCAGCACCGAACAAAGAACACTTAAACCTGTGAACCAGTTGGAGACTTTCGTCTGTTGTTCATGTGGGACCTGAACTCCAGTGATACCCACCCTAATACGTAGAGGGCTTACTTCATCCTCTTACTGTCCTTAAGCCAGTACTCACAAGTTTTCCTTGGTCAGCTTTGTCTTCTGCTATAAATGCTTTTATGAACAACTCACCCAAAATTACTATCTTCAGGGGAATTTCCAAGACTTCCACCTGGACTAAATTTCCTTGTATGTATCTTAGCTATGTCATTCACCTCCACCCCACAACACAGGTTTGTGAAAGTTCTAGGACTCTGTCCAGTTGTTTTCTTATATTTGTGGCTCTTCTCTCTTGTCTCCCTGAATTCATTATATATTGTTACTTTTAACATGGCAGGCTTCATCACAGTTATTTGGATGTCTCTCCACTTAGTGTTAACACTTACAATTAACCTTACTCTGCCTAGCTTCATGGATTATACCCTATTTGAAGGGGCCCATAAACTATTAAGGGAAAAACATTATCTGTGTGCAAAGGATTTTTGGCTTTGCTTACCACTAACCCCTGAGAGGTATGCTTCTGCATTCCCTATTTCTATTCAGGATTGGATCTATTTTTAACACCACCTTGTACCCTAAATTTCTGTTCCCCCAACTCCCATGGGACCTTAAAAAGCATGCATGAGGCATGGTATCTGCTTTCTCTGCCTATTTAAGCCAATACACAACCAAGCTAAAAACAACAACCCTCTGGAAGGACTGGTCACCAAGTCGAGAGACAATGGTAGACTCCAAACTCTGTGTAGGCCCCCTTTCTAAACAAGTCCAACCCAAACATCAAGCTCTTATTTGTCTTAAAACAACAGATAATGAACATTGCTCCAATCCTGTGGGTGATATTCCTAACCCCCTTTAAAACTACACTGTAACTATAAGTATCACCAATAGGAAAACATATCAGAGGGAAAACAATTCAGTACCAGTTAGAATATCAGGCCCAGGTGCCTTCAATTCCCTAAATCTCCAAAACATAAACTCTCACTTCTGTACAAGGTGCCCCTCTCCATACACTTGTCCTGATCCAGTCCCATGGCAAAATTGCAAAGTTGCAAATTCCCCAAATAATTGCCTACACATTCCCATGCTCAGCAGCCTCAAATCTCAGATGTTTCTAGATACTCAATGCTTTCATTTATTCTGGGAAAACAAAACCCACCAAACCCAAATTTTAATATTCAAGCCTTACAGCCTCTTACAACTACTGCACTAGCTATTCAGTACTTCTTTAGGTCAAAAGTCCAAAATAACACTGTTTCTTCACTTTAAGTCTAACATCTTCCCTCAAATCTAAGGGAGCTTTCTTCCTCTAAGGATCAAATGCATATATTTGTCTTTCAGCCAACTGGACTGGGACTTGTACACTAGTTTACTTAGCTCCAGACATCCAAATTGCTCCTTCTGACCAATCCCTCCCAATCCCACTTTACAGTTCTAGCATGGAAAAATGGGCAATCCATCTGATTCCCTTACTCATTGGCCTAGGAATTGCCACTGGATTAGGTACAAGAATAACATGTATGAGCCTTGCAGACCCTACTTATCATGCCCACTCAATCAAACTCACCCCTGAGCTCAAACACATCTCTGACACTCTGGAAGTCCTCCAAGATCAGGTAGACTCCCTAGTAGCAGTTGTTTAAAACCACCATGGCCTAAATCTGCTTATCACAGCCCAAGAGGGGCATTTGTTTTGCCCTTAAAGAAGATTGTTGTGTTTATGGTAATCAAGCAGGAATAGTGTGGGACCGTATCAAAAAACACTGAAACTGAGGAAAAGTCATTACAAGGATGGTCTTCATGGAAATCTACCTGGGGATGGTTCTCCTGGTTGCCCCTTGTGGTTGCTCACTAACAGGTATTTTATTATTCCTTCTTTTTGGCCCTTGTATCTTCAACTTACTTGTTAAATTTGTGTCTCCTAGAATTCAGCAGTTTCACCTTCAAATAACATTGCAAATGGAATATCAGTCTCTCCCCAGTGATGCTCGCTAACTGAACAAATCTCCCTTGGATTCAGCTGGACACCAGTTTCACCTTGACATGCCCCCCTTCTCTGATGAGTCCGTTCCTCCAGCAAGATCCAATATCCTAAGTCCCAGTCCAGGACAATGACCCACAGGGTTTCCTGACAGACCAACAACCATAGTTAGGGTCAACTCTACACCTGAGAAAAGCAGGAAATAGTTGAAGTATAAGACAACTGCCCTAGTGCCAAAGACTTGTCATTGTTGTTCTGTCGAGGAGAAAAGGGGAGTCTGAGGAAGGTTCCCAGGTTGGGGAGGGTCCCGTGTGGGGAGAAACGCAATTGTTCTGAAAGATGGCTAATCACAAACAACTCATGGTCACAACGACCTTGTTCCATGCATAGCCCCCTCCAGCATGACCCTATAAAACTTCCCTCCAGTCCCTCACCTCTTGACAGACAGCCCCTTCTCTATTGTACTGTCTGTTGTAACCTTGCAATTTCTTTCATACTTTCTCTAATAAATCTGCCTTGCTTTACCTACAACTCTCTTGGCAAATTCCCTTACCACCTGTGACACCAACCCCAGCTAGTCACACCTGTGACAACAGTCACTGTTTTAAGTGCTTTTATGTGCATTCTCTTCCTTAAATCTAAGAGGTAATATTATTGTATTATTATTTTCACTTTGCAGATGAGAATCCCGTGGCTCAGAGAGGTGATACAACTTGGCTGAAATCACAAAGCTATGAAGCAAAGGCATTCTGATTATAGAGTCATGCTATTGTACATTATATGGCCTCCAAATTGAGCACCCTGCTAGGATTCAAAGTACGAGTGGGAGATTCAGACATATTCTTGTGATTTAAGCAGCTTATCTTTCATTTAGAGGCATGCATGATTAGACTCTGTGGTGTAAATTAATTCAAACAAATTGGAGAAACTGATGTTACAAACATAAACAAGGTTCTCATTAAAATCTCCCTCATTAATTGTTTTTATGGTTGGCTGTTTGGTAGCCCTTACACATGTTGTTGCATTTATATTTCAGGTTCAGATGAAGTTCACACTGAAGCTGTAATAATGCTCTTGCCTACCAGGAAATAACAGTTGGTAATGCATTCCTGGATGTTCTTTTGATAGTTCTTTCATGAAGGATAAACATGTTACCTAGAGAAAAGATTTGCATCTCAAGATTTCTACCACTGAGGGGAGCATTGAGGGTCAGATGGAGCTCAGTTCGAAGACAGTTGTAAAATATTAGCATATAACTAATTTTAAAAAGGTAAAATTTTGTTATTACACTGTATTTGCTGCTAGCTTAAATTCATGTCCATTTCTGACTGTAACTGGTTATAAACACTCATAACTATTAGATATTAGTTGAAGTTACTTAAAATAAATTAAAGCTACACTACTGAAGAGAAAGTTCGAATGTTTTTCTAATTGTATTCCATTAGGACAGAAGTTTAATTTTTAGAAAATTAATTCTGTTAGATTTCATGTTCAAGATATACAAGTGGAAAGAATCGAACCACTTAGCACTTAATTTTTTTTACAGAGGCCATTAGCAAACCCACATATTCTTCCTGTGAACTAATTAAATATTTTCCCCATGCTTCCCCCATGGGAGATGAAATGGGAACATGTACGTGCCACTGAAGTAACAGAAAGTAGAAAATTCAGCTGCTAACACTTTGCTGTGTTAAAGCAATGGTTAAAGAAAAAATGTTGAATTTAGGGAAAAAAATCCCCACAAAAACAGAGCACATCACCACATAACATTTTTCAATTTTTTTAAACCTATTAACTAATGTATGAAACACTGAGATAAGCTTAAACATCAAACAAACAACAAAAATCCCCAATGTTTCCTTTTAAAATCAGTCCCAGGCAATTGTGTGGCTCTAGTAGTTACTGAGCATACAGCATCCTTCAGAGTCACCACTGACCTCTGGCTGAATTACATTCTGGGTATAAGAACATAATCATACTACTAGCCACTATTTATCTGGTGTTTTCTGTGTACTAAGCACTGTACTAAATAATTCATATGCATTCTTTTAGTTAATATTCTCAGCAACCTAGGAGACAATTACTATTATTTTCATGTTATAGATGAGGGCACCCAAGTTTAAAGAGGTGAAGCAAATTATCCAAAGTCACTGAGGATACCAATGAACTCTTGTTCTATAACAAAACACCTCAAAATTTACACTAGAGCAGCAATCATTTACTCAACTCAGTAGTCTGTGAGTAAGCCATTAGGACAGGCTTAGCTGGACTATTCTATTTCTACTCTCAGTGGGCTCACTCACATGTTGGAAGTTATCTGCCAGGCCTGACAGTCTCTTTCCCTTCAGCAGGCTAGCTCGGGCTTGTCTACATGGTGGTCTCAAGGATCCAAGAACCCAAGGAGAGGACAAATCCTAGTGGTCAAGTGCTTGCCAAGCCTCTGCTTCTGTCACAAAGCAAGAGACATGGCAAAAACTATAAGCAAGAGGTAAAGAAACAAAATTGACCTTTTGATTAGAGGGGCTGAAAAGTCCTCTAACCAAACATTTGAGTCTGTTTCTTTACCTCTTTTCCTCCAGTCTTCTTGTAGAGAAGAGTAGAAGAATTTTGGCTCTGTTTTCAAATTCACCATAGACAGCAAGAGACAGAGTCAGAGCCAGGCCTGAACACTGATTCCAAAGCCCAGGTCCCTAAACTGATCTTACAGTGTCTCTCAAAAACTGATCCCTTCATAGTTTTCAAGAATTCTGTCCCACTTTTTGGAGGAATGTTTGCTTTCTTTTTATTTCACAAGCCGCTATTCTTTTTTTTTTTTTTTTGTTTAACTCCCATCAAACATTAGTTGTCTCTGTGCACCCATGTTCCATACATTCATCCACTAGGGCATCTATCACATTATAAGGAAGCATCTATCATCATTGAGTGTTTACTCTCTATACTCTACAGTCCTGATGCTTGGCCCAGCTTGGGGTATAGGGTTTGTGCTCAAAAATTGCTGTTGAAGAAGGTCATGATGATTTTCCAACTGAAAATCTGCTGGGTTTTTGCGGAGTTAGCAATGCTTATTACCATCAACTTCAGTGAAACATCCTCATATCCTTTGAACAAAGCAATAATAGGCATTTTGTTTTTGACCTCCAAATTGTAGAAAAGTTTTCCATTTCTTTGTTATTTTAGATATGTCCAATAATATCAGCAACATCAGTTTGAAAAACAAGAAAGAAGACAAAGAAAATTAGATGCACAGAATAAGAAAGGACCTTAGAGCTGACTTTACTTTCAGTTTAGTAACATTGGAGATGGGATGTGGTTGAGGCTCCCCAGTCTGCCTATCTGCATTTTTTAAGAAGGGTGCATTCTGGACCCTCCTTCTTTCCTGGAAAGTTAGCTGTGCTTTGTGGAATAGTACCTGAGGGGCCCATGGCTACGTTTAGAGCCATTGCTTTACTTGTATTTTCCTTTATTCAGTAACTGATGACAGGTGTCTCCATGGCCATTTCAGTTCTTTTCTCCACCCAAACCTGGTGAACTCCTCCATATCTCTCTAGGCCTTACTCCTCATCTGTAGGCTGAGGGTTGAATTGTCTTTCAGTGCTCTTTTAAGTTCAAGTTCTGTTGTTGAATTTACAGGCAACAGAGCGAGCATGCAGGTAAGCACGAGAAAATGGGAAGTTAGTGCAACTCATACTGGGGCAGGAGAAAATGAGACAGAAGCGAAAATACTCAGATCAGTGACTTAATATTTTTCTTTAATTTTTCCGAAACCACTAAAGAGCTGGAAGAATGCTAATCCACTTGTTTTCCCCAGATTAAATGAGCCAATATTTTCATAGGCCGTTACACACAAAGCACTTTTGTACTCTACAGTTGCCAGCTGGAAACTCTGACTTAGTTGGTGAGTTTTATTTTCTTCATGTGTTCCTGCGTGCTCATAGTGTTGGTGTGATGATTAAACAGATCTATGTATGTAAAACACTCAACACCATGCCTAATCCATAGAAAGTGCTCAATAAACTAAACTACTGTTATTATCATTATTACTCTATGTAGGTCATCTGTGTACACTCAATGTAAATCTCAATTCTTAGCTTAAGTTTCTGTGTTTTATTATTTTTACATTGAAGCTGTTTTTTATTTAAGGAACAGATTAAAATACATAGACATAAAAATGAATAACCCTCATTTCTACTACCATTAGCAAATCCGATTATTTTCATCTTTTCATGTTTCCATCCTATCCTTGTCCATATACATAAGTAATTTTTTTTCCTAGTTGCAGTCATTATGAAGGAAAGGATTTTGACGTGTGCTTTAAAATGTCCACTTAGTGTTGTACCCTGGAAAATATTTAAATCATCTGAATGTTAAAGGCTCGGAGAACTATAGCCAGGTAGAATACTGGTGTTGTCATCTACAATAAGCTACAGGGCTCCTTATATTTACATAATGCTTTGCAACTTATAAGGGCTTTCAGATACGCATTTTTATTCAACACAATAATCTTGGAAGATTATAGTAATAAAGTACTCATTATGGCAAATAATACTTTCTAGTGCTTACTGTGTGTCAACCTATTCTGACCGTTATTATCCCTATTTGAGTCTCAGGGAAGCCAAGTGTCTTACTCAGTCTCACAGATCCAGTGAAATATTGAAATGAGTAAAAAATCAGGATCTTCTGGATATTTGCTCGGTCTTCTTTCCACTTTACTGTGCCCTTCCAGAGATTCACATTTGGTGGATTTCAGTTCCTTCATGGCGTACATTTCCATTGAAGTGGCCACACATGAGCTGCTGTGTAATTTTCTGATTCATTTTCCTTCACTTAGATGTTTTAAAAGCTTCCTTTGGCAATATGTCTTGGGCACAGCATCTTCTCTTGGCAGGATCAGTTGATGTCACCTGTTGTAGGCATTTATTGTCCCCAGTCTTTGAATATAGGCCCAACTCTAGTGACTAAACCAAGGGCTGGAGAAAGAGCATGTCAGAAGAAAGTCAGAGGAGTTCTCTACTCTTCCTTTTTAAGATGAATGCTTGTTCCATTCGTGTCATTTCCATAAAGACTTTTTCTTTTTCCTGGCGAACCAGGAAAGACCAGGCATCATAAGGTCACCCTTCTTTCTGATGCAGTCTTTTCCTCTAACATTATTAAACCTTTACAAATCAGAGCATTCATCGTCCTCATTTAAGAGGTTCTAGATATAGACTTAGAGCTGTGATAGCTACTGATATAAAACTAAAGATAATTTGGCATGGCAAAAATAACATAACAAATCTATTCACTGCCCTAGGTCTCTGTTTCCTTTTTGGCCATATCAGGCCTTCAGAGATTTTATTTTTTAAACCATTCTTAAAGCATCCTTCCTGCACTGTGAGTCTATTCCTGTTTACTGATGTATTCACCCACCCACAGCTAGCTACTTTATTGTCTAGCTGGTAGTTTTTAAAATTACATAATATCATCACAAAAAAATCCCATGTGAATGTTCTATTTGCCCATTTTCTTATTAACATAACCGTATTAAAGTGCTATTGAAGTTCTTTGGACTTTTTTTCTGTGTGGGTGCCTGAATTATGCTATTCATTCACTGAGCACATAAATTAAATATTAGCATTGTTAAAACTATAGACACAATGCCTAATGCCCAGAGGAAGATATGTAAAACAGCATAAATTTAAAAATGAGACAGAAGTTCTAAAACAAACCGAAATGATAACAAGCATTTGGTCTTGTAAGTCCTACTTTATGATCCTTGAAAACTGACAGTTTTAGAATTTATGTTGTTTGCAAGAACCACGGAATCAAGAGAGACTTTACTAGTAAACTCATCAGACTTTTAAAGCTTATTAATTTGAAAAAAAAGTACATGTGATGTAACTGTGTTATAACAATAGAACATGACATATTATAATAACACATTATTAGGTAAAATCTCTCTCTCTGTTTTTTTTTTTTTTTGAGATGGAGTCTCGCTCTGTAGCCATGCTTGAGGGCAGTGGTGTGATCTTGGCTCACTGCAACCTCCACCTCCTGGGTTAAAGCGATTCTCCTGCCTCAGCCTCCCAAGTAGCTGAGACTACAGGCATGTGCTACCATGCCCAGCTAACTTTTGTATTTTCAGTAGAGATGGTGTTTCACCATGTTGGCCAGGATGGTCTCGAACTCTTTACCTCCTAATCTGCCTGGCTTGGCCTCCCAAAATGCTGGGATTACAGGCATGAGCCACCACACCAGGCCAAAAACTCTCTTAATATTGCTAATAAGCAATAATTCTGTGCTTACACATATGTTAGTTTCTTTATATTCCTTTTTTCTAGACTCTCTAACATTCTGCAATCCAGTACCACAAATTCCATTTTAAAGTTTAGGAAATTGAGATTTAGTGAGTGTTGAAAATATTGCTCTCCAAATTGATATTGAACAGTAAGTCAGTTTTCTATTACTAACAAGTGTACAGAAAATCACCACTTGCTTAATTAACTGGTCATATTTTATTTTTTTCTTGGACATCTTTTGTATAATTTCCTTCCTTCCTTCCTTTCTTCCTTCCTTCCTTCCTTCCTTCCTTCCTTCCTTCTTCCTTCCTTCCTTCCTTCCTTCCTTCCTTCCTTCCTTCCTTCCTTTCTTCCTTCTTCCTTCCTTCCTTCGTTCCTTTCTTCCTTCCTTCCTTTCTTCCTTCTTCCTTCCTTCCTTCGTTCCTTTCTTCCTTCCTTCCTTCCTTCCTTCGTTCCTTTCTTCCTTCCTTCCCTCCTCCCTTCTTTCCTTTCCTCCCTCCTTTGTTCTCTCCTTTTCTTCTTCCCTCCCTCTCTCCCTTCCTCCCTCCCTTTCTTTCTCCTTTCCTTCCTTCCCTTCTTCTTTCTTTTGAATAAATATAAAGAAGATATATAACATGGAAATTATAAAAGAAAATATTAATAATGAACACTCATGTAAAAACAACTTGCTTTAAAAATAGATCACTATCAACACCTTCATTTACTTTTCCTCAATCCACACCTGTGGCTACATGGGGAGTTTCTAAAGGCCAGAAACTTATTCTCAATGGAGAAGAAGAATGTAGAATCTGCAAAGTATGCCAGTTCCCATCTAATAAGAATCTGTTACCAACCCTCCTTCCTCGAAAGATAGTGGTGAAGGAAAATCCTCCTGGGGGAAAGCTCTGGATAGTATATCTGGCTTTTCTCTCTCTGTAGGTGAGAAGGGTTTTCTGGACAGTGGCTGGTGGGTAGGAATTGCAAAGGATGAAGCTGGAATACACGGTGACAAGTTCTGTTGGGGTGTATGGATGGACCTCTTGGAATGGGCACAGACTGTAAAGACATTGTGTCCCTGGTCAACTCAAACCAGGGTCAGGTGACAAGATGACCCATCTTGTGAATGTTGATCAGTCTCTCTTACTTAGCTGCCTAGTGCATGCTCAAAGAGCTCATGGACAGAGCAGTCATGGCAGCAGGGATGGAGGACATTCATTAGCTCAATATGTTCTTCCTGTCACCATGGCTGACTTGGTTTCTGTCACTGGGGAGTGAACAATTAGCCAATAGTTGGGGTCAAATCTGAGACATTTGGTGGAGGGAAGTTGGCTCTCTGGTGGTAGGTAGATAACACTGAACCCCTCCTGTCATGCTAGGGATAGTTTTAGGTTGCTACAGGGATAGACACAAATTCTAGGTATACATTTAGCTTCTCTGCTCAAAGCTCATCTCCCAACACCACCATTTGTGAACTTACAGAATGCCTTATCCAATACCATAGTATTCCCCCATGATATTGCTCCTGACCAAGGGACACATTTTATGGAAAAACAAGAAAAACAATGAGTTTATGATCTTACCATGTGCTTCGTCATCCAGGGGCTTAGTTAAATAAAGGAATCAGCAAAGGAAAAAACGATGCATAAGTTTGGGTGCTGCCCGGTGAATGTTAACTATGCTGGAAAACAACTGCCAAAATATGGAGTCACCTCTCTCAACCAGAATGCACGTGTCCAGGAACTAGGGGTGGAAGTGGCTTTTCTCATCACTAAACCTAATAACCCACTTGTGAAAATTTGTTTACTATTTTTGTAGATTTAAGTTCAGTGGGTTTGGAGTCCCTAGTGCCCAACAAGAAATGCTTCCATTAGGGAATGTGTCATTGTTTTGAGAAAATAGAAGCTGAGGTCTATCTGACTCTTTAGATCTCCTTATGCTATTGAACCAATTTGCATAAAGTGTACCTGAGGGCTGGGTGATTAATTCTTATCACAAGGAGAAATGAAGTGTGCTGTTGTACAAGGGATGGGGAAGCGGTGAACTCTGTGTTCGCAACCCAAATAATTCACTGGGGTACCTCTCAGAACTCCCTTGCTCCATAGAACTGGGCAATGAAAAACCTTGAATTTTCCTCTGAATCCCAACGACTCCCATTCCTAGCAATATTAGACAGTTCATTTAAGAAAGACAGTTAGGAGAGACAAAAAGAGAAGGATGTAGTGGGGAGAGATATAGGGAAATTTACTTTCAAGGCAAAAGCAGTAATTACTTTTGCACCAACCTGATTACTTAAAAAATGATTCAAACTCATTTGAGAGTTCATTTGAGTGGTTGGTTAGAAAATTAAAGTAGAAATGGCAATAGCTTTCCTCTCCACCTATAATAAATGAGAAATACAATGCAAAAAGGCCCCATTCACACAGTAAGTATAATTTTTTAAAATTAAGAAATAGGCTTTATAAGATTGTGCAGGAATTTATATACAATGAATAAAGCAAAACCAAACACCAGCAAAAGTTATGAGTTACCTGATGCATACACTAGGCATTTAGTCTGTAACTGTTGCGTCAGTAAATGGTGAACAACCTTGAGATTTTAATGGTCAGAGGTATCTTGTTTATGGATGGGAAGACATAGTACCAAATAAATGTTGAGTTTCACTAAAATAATGATCAGTTTTATTTCCAGTACTGTGATGCTTGAAATTTGGGCAAATTTTGACTCAAACAAGCCAATTTACTTTGCTGAGTTTTCATTTCTTCATCTGTAAAATTTGTCATCCCACAAGGTTGTCAAAATGACTAAATAATAAAATTGTCTTTAAAAGCTCTTTTTATAACATGACAGGTTTTACACATGCCCTTTGGGAATAGAAGTTGGACTTGTCGATACAGTCATGCCTCTGAAGGGGGCATATGGTCAAGGACAACTCTGACAACGTATTATTTACCCATGAGGCTTACGCACATCATGTACAGGGCTTCCAGTTTCCACAACTGGGCAGGCAGTGGTAAAGCTAGATTTCAGGCTCAAGATATCTGACACTGCCCAGAACAATCTGACTGTGACATGCTACTCAATTTGAGCACTGCTTCAGGGATCCTGGTGCTCTGATGTGAGTGCCCTTTCAGTCTCAACAGTGACAATAGAAGAGCACTCTGCAGCTGACTCATCCCTCCAAGTATTATAAAAGTGAATTGAACCTCACAGAGTTGACTAGGTTTAGTGGAAAGCTTACAGGAGTATAAATTTGTAGGCAGATATTTTTAACCTTAACATAGGAAAAAAAAAAAGGGGAAGAAGAGTTTGATAGCTCTGTGCAGATAATCTGATTGGAACTTACAAGTACTTAAACCATGCTAGCCCCACCCCCTTGGTCACATCCTAATTCCTGGTTCAAGATCTGAGATCTCTGTAGTGAGCAATTCCTTAGGGTCTATTGTGAAGAAAGCAGTGATTCTGGGGGGGGGGGGGGGGGTTGGGGAGGAAGGCAGGGAGCATATCAAATGCAGAAGTGTTCCAAATTAGTCTTGCATTGCAGCTTGGCGCTGATAATGTAAATTGCCTTGGTAAGACCACCTAAAGGGAACTTTCTTTGGAAAGTCTATTTTTAGCTCAGAGCCCGAGAGCAACAAAGACCCGGTAAAAAGACTGCTTGTGCTTGACAAATGATAAAGTGCACACACCCTAGAGAGGGGTTTCCTTCTCAATGTGCCAACATTATACTCATAGGATTAAGGTAGTCTTAAGTGTCAAGGTAGATTCCAGGAAAAAACTGCATAACCTCAATCCTGACATGCTTGAGATCCTACTTTTTCTTAATTTTAGTGGCATATTTCTCTATTTAAAGGGATTAGAAAGGAGTGGGGGAACTTCTTAGGTGAATGCCTTCTAGGCACAGCACACTCATCCACTAGATATTTATCAGCATGGCAGCTGCCTTTTCTGAGCCTTAACTACTTTATTCTTCAGCAGGCGAGGGACCATTGGTTTCTTTATTAAATAGTTGTGCTTCCTCACCTTTCCCATTACCACTCCTCTCTCTACCCTCTATTCTCCTTTAAGGAAAGAAAGAAATAAAAATTTGTGAAGGAAAAAATATAGGGCACCATCTCTTGCCTGGACTACTAAAATCAGCTCCCAGATGGTTTTTCTTGCTCTTGTCTTGCCCATTTTTCCAAAAACTGCCGAAGGGATATTTCCAAAACAAACTGACCGTGAATCCCTTACAAGTCTATGATGTCCTCCAAGGAAGCAATCGAAGCAATCATCTTTGAGTCCTTGGCTCTGGACACATGCCTGGCACATAGTAGATGCTGAGCAAATATTTGCTTAATTAGGGTAGCACTGGAGGCCTGTCATTTATTAAGATGCATGACAAAACTTCCTCATAAGCCTAAGTGGAGGTCTGCGTGTGAGCCCTCTTCTCCTCCAAATTTCCTCAGACTGCATGACCTCACAGTTAGTCCATAAAACATTTTGCTCTACAAGTGTTTCCCTGTCAAGGATTTAAATTACCTAACAAAGCTTAAGACCAGTTGAAATAAGTAAGTTGAAAAACAGCTGAGTTCTGTGTAGTAGCTTTCCACTAACCTATCTGAGATGGTCTGCTAACCAACTCATTTGCCAAAGATTTGTCTTAAAGGTTGTTCTTTGAAATTGCTAATATTAGACATTTTATGACCAACAAAATAGCAGTTTCACAATGCTCAATGTAGTATTTACTGAGATCCTACTTGCCAAGGGATGTAGTGGGGAATAGTCACACCCAGTCCCTGCCTTCAGAGACTTTACAAGTCTAACATAAAACATGTGCATTGAGCTTTGTGACAGAGAACTGTCAGGTGGTATAGAAATATATAATGGAGGAGGAGGAGGAAGGGGGCTTTGTGGCAGATTCTGTTGCCTTTTTGCCAAAATCCAAATTCTCTGCTTTTTCCTGGGACTGCAGCTAGACTACATTTCCTAGACTCCCGTGCAGTTAGGCATGGCCATATGACTGACATCTAGCCATTACGATGTGAGAAAATGTAATATCTGCCAATTTCAGGTTTGCTCATAAAACCTCCTATATGTGCTCCACTATTCTCTTATCCTGGTCCAGCTGACTGGCATGGAGATGATCTCGGAAATCATGTGTTAAAAAAGTTTCAGATAATATCGTCGGTGTCCTCAAATTATCCTGTCTTGGACGCTATATGAGTGAGACACAATAGTTTGAGTCATTTTTGTGTTGAAGCCCATTTGTTACAGAAGGCAACTTTATACTAATTCAGGGGACCACATAGTTTTGGGAAGTGAGAAGAGGCCTAAATAGAAATGAGAGTTGAGTTGAGACCTAAAACTCGAGTTAAGGTTATCTAAGCAATGCCTGAAGAGTAAAGTTTGCAGGTTACATAGCCATTTGGATAGAGGTGCTGAGGAACCATTTGAAGAACTCAGTGGAGCCCAGCAAGGTTGGGGAGCAGTTTGCTTAATCCACACTTAGAGGGAAAGGCTGAAGCCAGATCCTATAGGATCTTTTAGTCATGTAAAGTATCTGAGTCTTTTTCCTGAAATAAGTAGGGGAATCTTTGAAGAAATTTTAGCAGAGGAGTGATCAGATTGAATAGAGATTGCAGAGAGTCATAGGTAAATATTTTGAAAGTTACATGTAACCTTTTCTCCCGAGTGGCTGTGGTCCTTTACACTTGTCTTTGTACACATTTCCCTAACCCTGAAAAGGAGTATGCTTACAAAACTTAAACATACTCAAAATCCTTTCTCTTACTGTACCAGTGCCTTCTCTCTCTTGCCTTGCAGCTTGGGATTTGAGAGATTTTAGAACAAAGTAATAAGGCAGATAAACCTTTTCAGTAGAAGTCACTTCCTCAGATACACAGAGGCATAAGCCCAAGAAGGCAAAGGTGGGGAGCTTGCCTTTGGTGTCTCACCATACCATATTCTTCTTATCCTTAGTCTTCTTCCCGGAGCATACTCTCCCCCACTTTTAATACCTAACATAAGAAGACAACATTCATTCATTCATTTTTTCATTCACTTACATAGCAACATTTGGTGAGCGCCTACTATGTGCCAAGACCTGTTTTAGGCTCTAGGAATGATATAACAGTGAATGTGGCAGGCAAAGCCCATGCTTTGTGAATCACAGTCTAGTGTATGAGATGGATAATGATAATGGTGGTGATAATAATAATAATAATAAATTACATGTTATTATGTCATTAGTATAAGTGTTGTGGGAAAACATAAAACCAGGAAAGAAACCCAAGAGCGACTGCTATTTTAGATAGATTTGGCAGAGAAGAGCTTTCTGTAGAAGTAGTAATTGACCAAAGACCACAATGAAATAAGAAAGTAAGTCATGATAACATCTGGGAAAAGTCCTTCAGATGAGGGAGAAGCAAAGGGAAATGCCCTAATATGAGAATGTGTTTTGCATACTTAAGGTACATGGGTATGGTTGAGAGAAAGAGAGAGGCAAAGGCAGCCTAGCCAAAACCACTCTTATTCTGGAATGGCTGTGGGCATATTCAATGTTGTGCTAATTGAGGACAAAAATCAGAGGCTTAAAAAGGATGGGAGATAGACTTCACTAAAATAATCCAACCAGTCACTAAACAAATAAACAAATAAGAGTAACAATCTTTTTTGTTGAAGGGGCATATTAGTACATAGAGTTGTGATAATATATTCTCTAAAGCGTCCAGTTACCAACAAAATTTGTAATAAATGAAAATAAATAGGAATGTATGACCTATATGCCATAAAGAAAAGCAGGCAACAGAAACAGACTGTGAGAGAAACAAAATGTCAGATATACCAGAAAAGACTTCAAAGTAGCTGTTAAATATGTGTTAATGAATGAAATAAAACTATGATTAAAGAATTAAAGTAAAGCTGGGCACGGTGGCTCCTGGCTGTAATCCCAACACTTTGGGAGGCTGAGATGGGTAGATCACTGGGTCAGGAGTTTGAGACTAGCCTGGCCAACATGGTGAAGCCCTGTCTCTACTGAAAATACAAAAATTAGCTGGGCGTCGTGGCATGTACCTGTAATCTCAGCTACTCAGGAGGCTGAGGCAGGAGAATTGCTTGAACCCAGGAGGCGGAGGCTGCAGTGAGCTGAGATCGTCCCACTGCACTCCAGCCTGGGTGACAGAGTGAGACTCAGTCTCAAACAAAAACAAAAACAAAAACAAAAAAACCCAAAGAATTAAAGTAGGATGTGATGACAATGTCACATCAAATGGAAAATACCAATAAAGAGATAGAAATCCTATTAGAAATTAAAATGTAAATTTTTGATTTGAAAAGTAGAATAAGTAAAATAAAATATTTACCAGAGGTGCTTAAGTAGATTTAAACTAGCAAAAGAAAAAATTAATAAACTTTCAGATAGGACAATAGAAATGATGCGATCTGAAGAGGAAGAAGAAAAATAAATGAAGGAAAGTAAAGAGAGCTTCAGAGAAATGTGGGGCACAAGTGAACCGACATACATGTGATAGGAGTACCAGGAAGAGAAGAGAAGTACAAAGAAGCAGAAAAAATAGTAAAGAAATAATAGATGAAAAGTTCTCAAATTTGTTGAATAACACTAACCTATGTATCCAGGAAGCTCAATAAACTTGAAGTAGGTTAAATATGCAAAAAGATCCACAAGTATATACATGATAGCAAAAGCGCTGAAAGCAAAAGACAAGGAGACATGATAGCAAAAGCGCTGAAAGCAAAAGACAAGCAAAAGACAAGGACAAGCTGCTTTTTTTTTTTTCTAGAAAGCAGCAAGAGAAAAGTAACTTGTCATTTACAAGAAAAGCCCCAAATATTAGCATATGTCTTCTCAGCAGAGAAAAGTGGAGGCCAGAGGCACTGGAATAAGATATTTAAAGTGCTGGAGTAAAAAGTCAGCTAAGAATCTTATATCCAGCAAAGTTATCTTTCATAAATGAAGGTGAAATGAGGACATATTCAAATAAACACAAACTGAGACAACTTGTTTCTAGTAGACCCACCTTACAAGGAAGACTGATGGAAGTTCTGGCTGAAAGCAAGTGACCCCAGATGATAAATCTAAATACACATGAATAAACAAACAAACAAACAAAAAAGCACTGGCAAATGTGCTTATAATTACATAGTTATGTAATTATAAAGGTCAGTATAAATGCATACTTTTTTCTGTTTTATCTAAACTGATTTGAAAAGTTATTATATAGAAATATGTATATATTATATTACAATGTATTTGCAAATAAATGAAATAGGTGAGAACAAGCTGTATTTGGCAAAGGTAAGGACTTCAGATGGTAACACAAATCAACAGGCACAAATGAAGAGAATCAGAAAGGATAAATAAGAACAGTAATATGAAAATAGCTACACACATATACTTTCTCTTTTTTCAGCTTCTTTAAAAAGTCATAAAATTATATAATGCAGTAATTGTAACAATGTATTATTGAGTTAGTAATATTTATAGATGTAATTTGTATAACAAGAGTACTGCAAAAAGGGGAAAAAGAGAATAGAGCTTTATGGGAATAATGTTTCTATATCTAACCAGAATTAAATTAGTATAAATCTGAGATAAGGTAAGGTATATATGGTATGTCCTAGAGTAATCATTAAGGATATAACTAAAACGTGCTGCAAATTATTAAAGAAATTAAAGTGCTATTTAATAAAATGCAAAACAAAGCAGTAAAGGAGAAACAGAGGAACAAAAAATGAGACACAGAAGACAAAAAGTAAAATGGCAGACATAGATCCAACTATATCAGTCATGACATTAATATGAATGAATTAAACAATCCAATAAAAAGACAGAAATCAGCAGACTGGATAAAACACTAAGATCCAACTATATGTGGTTAATGGACAGAACCCTTTAGATTAAAAGATTTAATTAAAAGTTAGAGGGAAAAGATACATTATGCAAACAATAACTACAAGAAAGCTTGATATACTGTCAGACAAAGTAGACCTTAGAACAAAAAAGGGATATTTTATAATGACAAAAAGGTCAATCCGTTGGCAAGATAGAACAGTTATAAACATATATTCACCTAATAACAGAGCTCCAATATACATGAAGCAAAACCTGACAGAAGCGAAGGGACAAATCGGTAACTCAGCAGTGGTGGAAATTTCAATACTCTACTTTCAACAACAAATAAAACAACATGAAAGGAAAACAATAAAGTATGTTTAATAGAACTGTTTTTAAAAATAAGAAATGATCTATTTTCTCACTAGGTGCCATGTTTACACTTGTTGCTTTGAATTACTGTAGTCATCTTGTGAAAATGGAGATGTGAATGAAGTTGACACTGGATAACGGAATAGAAAGGCAGAAATATCAGTATTTCTTTAAGGTATTATATGCCCATGTTCTTATTATACCAGGGACCTGGCTCCCCTTAGTGATACATTTGCTGTTGTTTAAGCCACTTCAAATGCAGATTCCTTTCATGTGCTTCTGAAGCCTTCCTTATCAATAGCTACATGCTATTAAAGTAAATATTTACTAAAGTAAAATTTATATGCAAAATATTAGTAAAGAAGAGAAAGGTAGTATAATGAAAAAAATGAACATATCGACAAAAGTCATTGATTCAAATCCTGCTTTTTTCACAAATTAGGTTTTTGATCTTGGGCAAGTTACTTGACCTCTCTAAGTCTTAGTTTTATCTATAAAAGTGTTATCAAATGCTCACGTGATTTTCTAAGGATTAAATATGGTAATGTAAATGAAATGGAGATGTAAAGATTTATCATTGGTACTTTTATTACTCATTGAATTATTCAATTTATTCATGAGCTGGGGAAATTTTTACCTTACATTTAGTGCATCCAATTTGGTATAAATACATAAAGTGATTATGCCTAATACAGCTATAGGAAAGTCAAAGATAAAAATATTGCATTGTTTAAAGAAGTGTCTAATAGATCGTGGTTTGTTTTTGTTTGCAAGAACCATGAAGGAGATTTTCCTGTTTTCAATATCATCTTTTCTTGGGTACTTTATTTCTCTTTCTTTGAACTTATGAGCACTGTGGATCTTGTAATTGATCATTTATTTTTTTCCTCTAGCACTAAGGAGTTCTATACCAAATCTTCATCCCATCTACTTCTAGCAAGAGCACAGGACCTTATGGCATCTATTCCATCTATTCGAATACAAACTTTCCATGGTCATATTTTATTCTCCTGGTTTTTCTTTTGCCCCACATTCTTTATTTTTATCCTATTGTTTATATTTCTGTAACTTGCCTCAAATAAATAAGGATGAGATAAGACTAGCTTACATAAATGTACACTTATTTGACTTTCTGTGTTATTTTTCTTGCCCTTTCTGGACCAGACCAACACTATCATTTATAAGAGGAAGAGAAAACAAATAACCTAATAGCAGACTGTTCTTATTACTCTGATCTTGTCTCACTTAAACTTAAGTACAATATTTTTTTTTTTTTCCCATAAAGATCCTTCTCTGCCAGCAATGCTGATAGTATTGCAGGCAGAACAATGTGGATATTAAACTACATTATTGTCACTGAATTAGACTGAGGTTGCTGGTACCAACTATAGCAGTACAAAGGTAATATTGCTCCAAAGGGAGCATTTGGCAATATTTAGAGACAGTTTTTGGTGTCAAAACTGTGGGGCAAGGAGAAGGTTAAGGGGGAAGATTTGTAATTACAGTTGGAGGCCAGGGTAAACCTTGGGCAAAGACTTAAAGGGGACAAGAGAGTAAGCTTTGTGGAGGTCTGGGGCAAGTATTCCTGGTAGATGAAGCAATCAGGGCATAGGCCCTGGCTAGAGTAGGAACTTGCCAGCCTGTTGGTGAAACAGTGAGGAGGCTAATATGGCTGAAGTAGAGAGATGGAAGGGAAGGAAGTTCACTGACTGGATACGTGCTGGGAATGCTGCCAATAACCTACAATGCACATGACTGTCCCCTACAACAAAGAATTATCCTCCCCAAAATGTTAAGAGTGTCAAGGTTGAGAAATCCTTGATGACAGGTATGTGCTATATCTAGAAGGTCTAACAAGAGGTGGCATGAAATTAATTCTATGTGTAAGCAAAGTATTCTCTCGAAGACTTCATTCCTCATTGGAAAACTCGCTTCTTTTATATTATGAGGTTGTACCTTTAACTACTACTTATGAAGTTGACTAGTTGTATCAGTCTGCTTGGGCCGCCTTAACAAAATAACATAGCCTAGGTGGCTTAAACAATAAAAATTCATTTCTCACAGTTCTTAAGTCTAGGACGTCTAAGATCAAGGTGCCATTTGGTTTCTAGTGAGGGCTGTCTTCCTGGCCTTCAGAAAGCTGCCATTTCACTGTGTTCACATGGCCTTTCCTTGGTACCTGTGTGTGGATAGAGAGTGATCTCTCTCTCCTCCTCTTTTTATAAAGCTACAAATCCTATTGGATTAGGATGTCACCCTTATGACTTCCTAAAAACCCTATGATATGGTTTGGATCTGTGTCCCCACGCAAATTTTATGTTCAATTATAGTCCCTAGTGTCGGAGGTGGGACTGGTGGGAGGTATTGGACCATGGGGTGGAGTTCTCAAGAATGATTTAGTACCATCCCTCTTCCTACTGTATAGTGAGTGAGTTCGCACAAGATTTAGTTGTTTAGAAGTGTTTAGCACCTCCCCTATCTCTCTTTCGGTCCTGCTCCTGCCGTTTAAGATGCCTGCTCCCACTTTGCCTTCTCCATGAGTAAAAGTTCCCCGAGGCCTTCCCAGAAGCCGAAACTACTATGCTTCCTGTGCATCCTGTGGAACTGTGAGCCAGTTAAATGTCTTTTCTTTATATATTACCCAGTCTCAGACATTTCTTTATAGCAATGTGAGAATGGACTAATATACCTTAGCTCCAAATACAGTCACATTTGAGGTCAGGGCTTCAACATGTGAATTTCGGGAGTGGGGAGGAACACAATTTAATGCATACAACTAATGTTCCCTTCCTTATTATTTGATCATTAGCGTGGAGAGGGTGCTCATTGCCATGGAACAGTAGTGCTGTGTCCTAGATTTTGCTTCAATTTGTCAAACCCAGACTGTTCTTGGCACACCTGACTTCTATGTTCACAAGAATAAAAACATTTTTCAGACCCCCTTTTGTTATGTTGTTTATTTCTAATGACGCCTTGTTGATCTGTACACATTCTTTTGAATTCATTGACCTATTTCCTTGAACTAAATTTTTACTAAATGATCTTAACTTCATTCCCTCGAATTAATTTCCCTTCTGATGATCATGGCCCTTTCACCAGCATTCATCTTTTCTGTATGTTTTTCTAAATTTCTATTTCCCTATTAAAGGAGTTCACTTATGATTGTTTGTCTTTGACAGAGTTCAGTTAGCAACAAATAGTTACTGTCATAAAAGTGGAGTATGTTAGTATTATATTATATAGGAAAATAATAACAAAGAGTGAAAACAGTAAGAATAAAGAAGAAACCAGGCTCTAGTTAAAATGATAAGGACAGATTTTAATCAGTGGCACACTATTACAATAGGAAAAGAATTCAATGTAAACTGAATTCAACTTTGATTTATACAGAAGTGTCTTGGTTTGTTTATGCTGCTATAACAAAATACCTGAGACTTGGTAATTTATTTTCTCCCTGTTATAGAGGCTGGGGCATCCAAAATAAATGCACCAGCAGATTCAGTGTCTGGGGAAGGACAATTGCTCATAGATGGTACCACCTAGGTGTTAACCTACGGCAGAAGGGATGACAGAAGGGCAAGAGAGTGTTCTCCTCAACCCCAATCCCTTTCCTAAGGGTGCTAATCCAAATCATGAGGGCGGAGCTCTTATGACTTAATCACCTCCCAAAGATCACATCTCTTAATACTGTTGCATTGTGAACTAAGTTTTAATATGAATGTTGGAGTGAATACCATCATTCAAACGATACCAAAAAGTGACCAGGTGTTTTAAATGGAGAATATGGGAAGAGGGAGGGAAGTGAGGGGCTAAGCAGGGTCATGAAAGTAAAAAAATTATAAAAAGTGGGAAGGGGGAGTAGGTCCATGTGAAGCTTACCTGGGTTTATTAAATGGTAACTAATTTTTAAAATTAGGCTCTTACATTCCAACAGAGGCTGGGAGACAGGGGCCTTAACTTCAACTATTGGCTGAACAAATAATAAGGTATTTTGACAACCTTGAACTTTTTCAGGCAGGCATTTTAAGGGAGTCTAGGGTTAACCTAGGGAGGTTGCCTTGGCTGTTAAAAACGATGTTAGCGTTTTATTCAAGCAGTGGGTCAAGATTGAGGCCTAGTTGAGAAGAGAGCTCAGAGGAGCCTGGCTAGGGTTTGACCAAGGGAAGAATTTTTTGTCACTCCTGGAATCCGTTTTCTTCTTCTTTTTAATACTAGAATATACTACATTTTAGCTGATCCCATGACTACCTCATTACAGACTACCATTACTCACACCCCTTGCTGCCTGGTGTGGTCATGTTACTAATTTCTGGCCAATGAGCTGTAGAGGAAGTAATAAGTCCAGCTTTCAGATTATATTCTTAGGGATGTAACCTCTTGTCACAGTCTTCATCTTGACCTCCTCTTGTTAACTAGAATGCAGTCGTGGTACAGATCTGGCTTGAAAGTCAGGACAATAACCTCAGAGATGGAAGAGCAAACAGTTAGAAAGTATCTGTGCTTCCAGATGACACTGGGAAGCAGAGACAACCAACCAGCTGGGATCACTTGCCTCTGGATTCTCACTTGATAGATGAAAAAAATTACTTCTGTATTTCTTAAGGGATTATGTTTTGAAGTATTCTGTTGTGGCTTTTAAACTCATACCCTAACTAATATAACAGTATAATAATATTACAATTTCCTGTAATAAATTGTACAAAACATCAAATTGTCTCAAGTTTGTTTCTTAAGAGTGGTATGATTAGCTAAGCATAATTGCTTCATCCCAAAGTTATATCTTTTGACCACTCCAAACAACTTTGACCTAATTCGTATTTTACTTTTCTGTTTACATGATCTCTCTGTGCATCCCAAAGTTATATCTTTTGACTACTCCAAATAGCTTTGACCTAATTCTTTTTTTTTTTTATTATACTTTAAGTTCTAGGGTACATGTGCATAACGTGCAGGTTTGTTACATATGTATACATGTGCCATGTTGGTGTGCTGCACCCATCAACTCGTCAGCACCCATCAATTCATCATTTATATCAGGTATAACTCCCCAATGCAATCCCTCCCCCCTCCCCCCTCCCCATGATAGGCCCCATTGTGTGATGTTCCCCTTCCTGAGTCCAAGTGAGGTCATTGTTCAGTTCCCACCTATGAGTGAGAACATGCGGTGTTTGGTTTTCGTAGTTTTCTGTTTACATGATCCTGCTGCTATTTCTCATTGCATTCTTTATGGTTATGTATTTCTTCTAATTTAATCTTCCTTGCCACTAGTACCTGGGGATGAGTCAAATTTCTGTGATTAAATTACATTTCCTTTCTAGAATGTTAATAATAAAGTTCTGACCAGTTTTAACACATTAATGAGCAAAGTAATATTTGTCTTGTGGACACTTGTGATGGGCATTACATACCTTGTTTATTCTCATTTATCATGCCCCATATTTCTTTTACTAGTAGGTGCTTTATTCACCTACCCCACACTGATTCATAATTTCAATTGATAAGCTGGTTTTAGATCAATACTCCATCATAGAAGGAAGTGTATTTAGATCAATACTCCATCATAGAAGGAAGTGTATTAATGCTTTCAGTTTATTTTTAAAAGCATAAAAAAAATTCATGGGCATTCTTATGGGCTGAATTTGTCTCCCCAAAATTCACATGCTGAAGTTCTAACCACTAGTACCTTGAATGTGACTGTATATGGAGACAGGGCCTATGAAGAGGTAATGAAGGTAAAATGTGATCATAGGGGTGGGCCCTGATCCATTATGACTGGTGCTCTTATGAGAAGCGATTAGAAGATTAGGTCAGAGACAGAGCACAGAAGAAGATCATGTGAAGATACAGAGCAAAGACAGCTATCTGCAAGCCAAGGAGAGGAGCCTCAGAAGAAACTAACCCAGCTGACACCTTGATCATGGTCTTCACTTCTATTATCCAGGATCCAAAGAAAATAAATGCGTGCTGTTTTAGCCACCTGGTCTGTGGTACTTTGTCATGGCAGTTCTGACAAATCAATGCAGATGTGTAGAGGATTGAAGTACAGGTGTATAATAAAGTAAGTACAGTAAGATGTTAATGATAGAATCTAGGTGCTGGGTGTTCAGCTGTTCATTGTAAAATTTTTATAAGTGTTTGGCATGTTGGAAATTTTTTATAGTACATCTTTTTGGGAGAAAACTCTATTATAGAACTCAGAACTCACAATTTGGTTTTACTAGTTCATAGCATATTTAATAGACAATACAGAAATGCATAACTTATAATTATTGTTTTACTCATTTTGAACTAACCCCTCCTTTTTCTTACTATCATTACGGACACACACCTCCATAAAATTCAATTTATTCCATCTGACTGTAATGATTACTTATTTTACTATCATCAAACTGTGACTATTTGGCGTCTATGGATCTTCTTCTCTGGTTGGGCTCGCGTATCTCTGAACTGGTCCTTACTTTCTTGTAATATGTCCATGATAATTTTTCCTGCCCCAGGTTTCTGTTTGTGTTTTAAATTCAGTTGTTTAAAAAATGACTTTCTTTAGGTAATTTGAACTTTTTTCCCTAGCCAGTTGACCCAAAGACTTGTGAATTAATGCCAGAATGATAAAACTAATGTTATTACTTTTGAATTTACTCAAAACTAACCTGATCTGCTTCTTCCTCTTTTTCCTGGAGGTGGGGAGGTCAGAGCCAGGAGTTGAAGGGGAGTAATCTACAATGAAGAGAACCCAGGTGTTCAGCTTTTTGCTAATTTATTTCGTCAGCAATACTGGTTTAGATACTGTCTGAAGGAAAGTTGAATCCTATATGGTAAGTCAAGATTGACAGATCATTGAACTGATTGCTGGAGAGATTTACAGAATTTTGTGATTCTGTTCTGATTTTGTTCAGTTTGTTCAGAAATCAGAATGCATGTGTCTTTGCTGATGGAACATGATCCAGGCTCCTTTATGTTGTTTTCATTTGTTTCTTCTTGTGCAAAGAGGTAAATTAGTAGGCATACTCAACCCTATTTTTCATGAGGTGCTAGGGTTACTGCTACATATTAATAGTTAGGTTGGGTGGACTATGTCTGGGATCCAGGGCATTCACTGGTGTATCTCTTGGTACTTTTACTTTAATGGCAAGTGGGAAATTGGGTCGCCACCGACTGACAAGAGTAAGGCAACTAAATACACAAACTACATGAGGAGTAATTTCTAGTACACTCTACTAGGCAAGTAAGTTAGACTAGCTAAGTGGTGAGTTGAGGTTAAATAGATCTGAAATGGGTGGTGAAGAAATGAAGTGACAAATATCAGATTGGGCTTTGGGATCTGCTGTAGCAACAGAGACTGTAGCTTTCTTTCCCACTAAACCTATTGTCTTAGGTGACTGAAGCTGTCTACAAGCTTGAAGCAAACTTCAAATCTGCCTAAGTGTGCTTTTTCAGGGAATAGGTCATAGTATGATCTCTTAACAACAGAGACCCTGAATATTGTAGCAAAGGAGCCAAATATGCTGGTGGAGCACAAGGAGATCTGAATGGCATAAAGACTAGACACTGCTTAATATGTCACTAGAGATTCTCTTGGCCTCACTTGATTCCAGGCTATTGAGGACTGCTGTGGTGTCTACTGACATGGAGGCTATGCTGTGCTTCCCAGATACTCCCTGCCTCATTCTGCTGCCTTCACTCCCTTTCTAGGGCTGTTACCAAGAGCATTTCCCAAAAAGCCACTGGATGCAAATCTCCATCTCAGAGTTTGTTTCCGAGGACCCCAACCTGTGACAGCTGTGCTGTGGGCTCTGAGAAGCTTTCTCCAGGCACACCTGACCACGTGTCTTCTTGTGCCAGTGCTGCAGGTTCCTCACCTGCTGCCTGCTGCGACTTGAGACTCAATGGGCCCTCACTGACATGCACATACGTAACTAGGAAGTGTAGAGAAGCTGCTGGTCGATGGGTTATACCTTTGATCAAAAGCAGATGGGAATTGGAAGATAAACCCTTCTCCTCTCTTATTATTTTGTGCTGTCAGGGAAATATAGCTGATATTTAAATTAGAGGACTTTTCCTGATAATATTTTTATAATATAGCTGTTTGTGACCTTGACAAAGTTGACTGTATAGTGTTCCACTAAAATCATATTGCCAAAGTTGTAAGGACAAGGAGGTTACAGCACATGTTAGTTCTGTTTCACATTTACCAATCATCTGGATATTCTCCAGTATGGTTACTTGTAATTCTCAGTCATCTTGGGTATATCTCTGATGTTTTTGTTTCCCTTGTCTCCACCGGTAATGAGTAATGTTATGTGTCAACATAAATGGACCATGCTATTGAGATGTTTGGTCAAACACTATTCTTAATGCTGTGAAAGTATTTTTAAGATGAGATTAACATTTAACTCAGTGGACTTTGAGTAAAGTAGACTATCCCTATAATGTGGGTGGGCCTCGTCCAATCAGTTGAAGGCCTGTATAGGAAAGGAGAGCTCCCCTGAGCAAGATGGCATTGTGCTGGCAGACCCTTTCTGAACTTGAACTGTGACTCTTTTCTGGGTCTCCAGCGTGCAGGCCTACACTACAGATTTTGAACTTGCCAATCCTCCATAACTGTGTGAGCCAATTCTTTAAAATAAGTCCCTGTCTCTATTTATACATCCTGTTGGTTCTGTTTCTCTGGAGAACCCTCACTAATACACTATTTTAGAACAAAAATATTTTCAATTAAAAATGGAATAAACTTACAGGCACTTAATGTTATATTCTATAGTTACTTTTAACAGTTTAATGCCCTCAGAAATAGATAACATGCCAAAAAATATTTTTCCATTCTAATTTGGAGCATAAGATACTTTCTTAATATGAAATCTCCAAGTTTTATTGCACACATATTGTCAACATCTTTTAATTTCTTTGTTTTCAGGAAGATATTTTAACATTAAGCCTCCAAAGAGAAAATATTTTCTATTTGTATTTGTAAACGTTTTGATATTAAAAAAAAAACAAAACAAAACACCTTTCACTAGATAAGCCACAGAATCTGTGACTTCAATATGTGGATCTAAAGCAGGCCAGAAGATGGGAAAATTTTCTTCCAAAATTCAGCTAGGGAAATAGTGTTGACAGCCATTGTTTTAAACATACTGACATTGATTAATGTCTAATCTATATCCTCTTCTCATTTTGTAAGCTATGGCCCAACACATCTCTTTTCAAAAAAAAAAAAAATGCCCGAAGTATAAAAAATAATTATTGAAACACATGAGAGTCATAATTCAAAAATAAAATGCAAATAATAATGATGCTCTAATTAATTCCATTTTACTCATGAGGACTGTAAGCTATCCTGGAAGTAACAAAAAATTAACATTTTGAAATTCTTACGTATCTAGTTCAAACATTGCAACTAGTTTCTTCAGCCAGGTCACATATACATATACAAAGAAGTTTCAGAAAAAACGTTAGCTTACTGCTGAAAAATAGAAAATGTGCCATTTTCACCCAAGTAAACTCTGATGTCTTTGAAAATTAACATTTATTTATTTATTTATTTATTTATTTATTTATTTATCTATCTATCTAGCTAGCTATCTATGAGGTCTCACTATGTTGCCCATGCTGGTCTTGAATTCCTGGACTAGGCACCTACTACCTAGCCAGGATTATAGGTGTGAGACACTGCACCTAGCCAAAAATTATCTTTTAAAACTCAATTAGCTATCAATGCAATTTTTTCAAATTTGCAGACTTGAGGCCAAAGAGAGGGATTTAACCTATACTGTGAGTAGTTGATTAGTTTATTAAAATTTTAGGTAAAATAATGTTTTATTATTACATAGGCATTATATCTTCATTCTATAGGTTTTACCAAAAAATTGTGGATGTTTAATGTAGCTACAATACAATTCACATATTTTAAGTGCACAGGTTGATGATGTGGAAAAACAAGCCTTAAATAACAAGTGACACAATTAAGATGTAAAATATTTTTACCTTCCTAGAAAGTTATTTCATGCCCCTTTGCAGTCCATTGTATAAATGTGTTACATATAAATATTTTACAAATTTAAAGAGTAGCCAACATAGTACAAAATTCCAAACCAAGTTCCACAATTTTTCTGGTAAGGAGCCTCTTCCTCAGTTCCTCCTCTATCAGTGAAGTCAGAGGACCTCTTGAAATTACTTGTTCCCCTTGTCTCATCTAAATACTTAGTCATTTACTCAGTTTCCATTGCCATATAGTCCCTGCATATTTCATAGAAATATCTCCCACTTGCGTTTGAAGGTGTAATTCCTTTTATTATGACAGACTATTTCCTTCTCTTCCCTTTCATCTTCTTTAAACATCCTCTATTCCCTGACTGCTTGCTCAGTCTTAACCCACTGAAGCAAAACCCACTTAATCCAGCAGAGAGTCTCACCTTAAGGCTTATTAATTACCTTGCTGGCCTAGGCGGCCACTGCTTTTCCTGACCCATCAGGGGGTTGGCGATTGAACACACATGGCACTGACATGGGACCACCATGGTGGTGGTGGGACCACCTCCCTGTCATGGTGGCTCCATGCTGATCATAGTCATTTTCGTCTGATGAATGGGGGGTGTGAGGAGAATGCCCTCTTTTCTGCCCTCTCCAGCTCCCCGTGGGTTTGGTGCAACTCCCCATTAATCAGGCTAGTGCAGCTCTTTCACTTTTCCGGGTTGAATAGCATCATGGGCGGAGAGGCAGTCTGCTGCTAAGTCTCTGTAAGCATTGATCTCTGCTCAGGACTGTTTTAAACTTCCTGCTGTGCTGACCCTCATTTTGGTCTAACCCTACAAAAGAGCATGTTTCTCTTTATGCCAACTTCAAAGCCATTATCATTCCATTTTGGAATTAAACCCAAGAATATAATTTCAAGGAATAACTTTTGACTTGCCTCTCTCCAGGCTCCCTTGTTTTTCTCCACCCCGGTATGCACAACTGGCCCTGTAGTTGGTCAAATGTATGCTGACTGTTGAGAGAGGCATCCCTCTGAGTAACTTTATCTTGGGTGGAAGTGGAGGCTCTTTAGGTGGTGTCAGTGCTAAGTATTTGTCCTGGGCAGCCACATTCCCTGTGGCTTGGATTAGTCAAGCTGTGTAGCCAGTGTCCCTGTGGACATGGTTCTCTCTCTGCTCACAAGGCTCTCCATTGGCCCTCTCCCTCATTTGGGTTGGTTAAGCCATTATCTCCATTAGAATAATCAGCAGCCATGTTTAACTCAGAGGAGCAACATGCCCCTTTCTGACCTCATACAGGCTTGTGCTCTTTGGGTGACTCAGAGCGTCATAGGTTGAGTTTCTTAGAAGCAAAGCTCTAGACAAGGATTTGTGATTTAATGAGGGAGTGTTTTTCAGTTCCAGAAACTATGAGGAACAGACCAAAGCCAAGAGCTAGGGAAGGGAAAGGAGGTGAGCAAGGATGTGGTGTCGGGATTAATTTAGCCTCGGTCTCACCTCCTGGGGGCAACAGAAGAAGGATCTCGAGCTCAAAGGGCAATATGGAGGTGTCTTGTCTTGAGGCAAGGTGGCGGCAAGCATTTGTATGCCTGTCACACATGCATTCATTGGCTCTGGCTGCTCCTGAGTGAGGAGAATAGGACACACAAAGTTTTGGTTGGTCAAAGGCAGTTCCCCTAAACAGACACACCTGTGCCCCATAGAAGCTGCCATCACTCGCAGAAGTTGGGAGATGTGTGGATCAAGTTGACAAAGAGGATCTGGGTGAGCACCACAGCATCTACCTCTCACAGGTTTCTGACCCTGCAGTAATACAACCATGAATCATGTGACTGGTGAGGGCATAAGAATAGTTATGCTGAGTGACCAGGAAAAGCCTGCTGGCTTGGGTTCAATGCATTTACAGCACTGGGCAAGGTGCGGGGAGGGGCAGTGTGGTAATCTCATCATTGTAGTTGTTTAAGCAGTTAGATAGAAGGCAAATTCTCCAGGTGTGCCCAGCCTTTGCCTTCTTCCCCATGGATGGAGATGCTGTGCCAATGTTCTCCAGGGTTCTTAGAGCAGGGATGTTGGAGGTGCTGGCTGCAGTCTAGCATTTAAGCACATTTTCAGTGAGAAGCAAACACTGGTAGATAATTGTTTACAAGAAGAAAAGGCTAAACCAAATGATCTGTTTGAAATATATTATTTTCCAGTCAGCCAGGCCTGAGAAGTGCTGTCAGTCAGCTGCAGGAAGCAGGCTGGGGGCTTGTCTGCATTTGACTTTTCAATTGTTTGGTGGTTGCAGACTGCAAAATGAATTGCTGGAGTTCATTTGTAATGCATTCCCCATGTTCCTTGCTCTGATGCTGAGGAAGGAAACTGATATTTATCAGAAGGCACTTTGTCAAAGTACCTATGCCTTTGTTCAAATGGTTTATCCAAAGACAGCTAATAAAACTAGAGGTAAGATCCACCTCCAGGCCCAAAGTCCTGAGATTTCTACTAAACACATTGCTATCTAGCATAAGAAAAATTAAAAGGAGAACTAAGCTTACTCTCAAAAATCTGTCCCCAGATGTCTGCTGTGGAGTGGAGTAACTATATTTTCTCATACAGTACACATTGTCTGAAAAATAGGAGCATAAGACAGAGGTTGACAAACTTTTTTTGGTAAAGGGTCAGGTAGTGAGTATTTTGGACTTTGAAAGTCATACAGTCCCTGTTGCAACTACCCAACTCTATTGCTACAGTGTGAAAGCAGCCATAGACAATATGTAAACAAATAGGTGTGGCAATGTTCCAGTGAAACTTAAGGACACTAACATTTGAATTTCATATAATTTTCACTTATCATAAATTATTTCTCCCACTGCTACCCCTGCAACCATTAAAAAGTGTAAAAACTATTCTTATCTTGCAGGCCATACAAAAACAGAAGAACAGAGTTGGCGCACCTGCCACAGTTTCCTGATACACATACACACACATATATACGATAATTTTTGATGTTACTTTGAACATTAAACTCCTTGAAGCTAGAGAGATTTTTTATGCTGATTTATATATTTGTATCAGTTTTTACTCTTAATTTGTCTGAGGAGACAAATTGCTTGTTTTTGTCCCTACTGTTGCTATGTTTTATAGTTTATATATATATGTGTGTGTGTGTATACATGTATATATGTGTATATATGTATACATGTATACTTATGTATATGTACATGTATATATGTATATGTGTACATGTGTATATACATATACATGTACATATATACACATATATACATGTATACACACACACATATATATATACACATACACACACGTACATATAGAAACTCAAATTTCAGTCTCAAATAGCACTTGTGGGATTTATAGAATTAGATTTTTGGCCAATTCCTTAAAATATCAAGATTGAGTAGAGGTTTATGTCATTTAAACATAATGGAAAAAGCCTTTAATGGGTTTCTGTTGTTTTGCCATTTGGATAGTGTTTTGGAGGGAGCTAAATGGTAGGGAAAAAGTGACAAGTGTGGCCTATAGTTGGGAAACCATTTCTCACATTTCATGTTCAAAGAACTGAATTAATGATATTAACAACTAGCATTTATGTTTAAATCTTCCCCATAAAGTATCTTTTTTAATTCACACAAAGCTTTGCTAAGGGAGGTATTTCACTAATTTAACAGTGAAAATTTTGGCTTACAAAATTTAAATGTTTTGCCAGTGACCCATTTAGTAACTTATGTTTAGGACTGAAACTCAAATATTATCTGATTCTTAGTCTAGTATTCTTTCCTCTACATTTTGGGATGTTGCTAGGTATTATATGAAAAAGAAAGTTCCATCACCAAACTATTTGAACAATGCTGGGGTAAACCATCGTCTTTATGCCAAGACTCCTCAAAACCTTTCATGAGCTAATGTAATATGTAGCTTGACAGAATAATATTGACTGCAGTGTTTCCCAATTTATTTAGCCTTAGAATCCTTTATTTTTCCATATAGAGTATTTTCTAGGCCATAGTTCCATAAAATAGGCTTTAGGAAGTGTTGGCCTACACCGGAACTTGTAATAAATTTGTTTTCCATGAAGGGAACCATGAAGGACATGAACTCTCCGTTATGGCATTCCAAAATAATAACATTTATTTTCAAGAAAGACACTTAAAATCCCCTCTGAGGACAGAGTGATTTAAGGCAAAATTCTATCCCACCAAATAATAGTTTAATTACTTCTAGGGCAGTGTTTTTAATTGTGTATTATTCGGACTTGACCAGTACATGATTTCCTGTGACTGCCATTTCCTCTGCATTCATTCCTTCCCAGACCTCTGTGAATATGCATTCACCATGGCTCCAGTCTGCACAAAGTGCTCTTCAATGTTGACTCAAAGTTTTGGCTGGACTCAAAGTTCTCAAAGAATCTAAGTTCTAGACTCAAAGAATCTAAGTTCTAGAAGTCAGAATTTATAGGAGCTTTTGACGGTTAATACTGAGTGTCTACTTGATTGGATTGAAGGATGCAAAGTGTTGATCCTAATGTGTCTGTGGGGGTGTTGCCAAAGGAGATTAACGTGTGAATGAGTGGGCTGGGAAAGGCAGACCCACCCTTAATCTGGGTGAATACTATCTAATCAGCTGCCAGTGTGGTCAGAATACAAAAACAGATGTGAAAAGACTAGACTGGCTTAGCCTCCCAGCCTGCGTCTTTTTCCCATGCTGGATGCTTCCTGCCCTAGAACATTGGACTTCAGCTTTGAGACTCAGACTGGCTTCATTGCTCCTCAGCTTGCAGACAGCCTATTGTGGGACCTTGTTATCATGTGAGTTAATACTCCTTAATAAACTGCCCTTTATATATCTATCTATCCTATTGGTTCTGTTTCGCTAGAGAACCCTGACTATTACAGAGCTCTTAAACAATCTCATTTGGAATTGGCAGTTCCCTTTCTCTGCCTAGAATTGTGTCTTATTGCCATTTATTGGAATAAGTAGATGCTCATGTTACAAATGTTCATTGAGGCATTACCTTGTGCCAGGCACTGTCCTGGGTACTGATTATATAGTAATGGACAAGAAAAAGTCCCTGCTGCATTCTGCCTATCCCCTTGCCACTTCAGACATAATCTTGATATTATCCCCTCCCCTTTGCAGGAATGCAGCTGCCTTACTCCCCATTTGGCTTAGTAGGTCCTTCTTTGACCATCTCTTTGTTCTGCCTTGCTGCCTATTGTGCCACTGAACTCACTGGAATGGTAAATGAGCTTATTCTCTTTTGCCTGTTCTAGGCAACTGATAGCAGCTTCTTAGAGCACGAGCTATTAAAGGTCTTCAAGGCGATATCACGTCTCAGCAGCATAGAGTGTCATGATTGGTCATGGGTTATGGTGCAGAGTACTGGCAGTACCCATGCCATTTATCTGTTCCATCTGGAAACAACAATTGTATTAGTCAGGGTTCTAACGAGAAACAGCAACAATAAGATAGATTAGGGTGCACTGGTGTAAGTCCTGGAGGCGGAAGGTCTGAAAACCAGGGCACTGACGCTCAAGGGTAAACAGACAGATGTTCTAGCTCAAGAAGAGAGAGAGTGAATTTACGCTCCTTCACCTTTTTGTTCTATACAGGCCTTCAGTGGATTGGATGATGCCTGCTGCCATTGGTGAGGGAAGAACTTCTTTACTCAATCTACTGATGCTCATTTCTTCTGGAAACACCTTCACAGAAACACACAGAAATAATGTTTTACCGCCTATGTGGGCATCCCTTAGCCTACTTAAGTTGACATACAAAATCAACCATCACACGAAACCTCTGTTAATCATGTTTATCAACCTTCTGTTAATACTAATTATGACTACTATTGTTTGACTAAGGAAAGACCTTCCAGTTATTTACTCAGGAAAAGAACACTCTAAAACCCTTGTAATTGACTTAACATATTGATAGTCTTCATTTTCTAGCTAGAAAAAACATTCTGGTAGGAAGGACAGGGGATGTTAGAGGTGTTTCTTAAGGAAATAACAGCTAATTATAGTCAAAGGATGAGTCACATCAACATTGAAGCTATTGTTGTTTAGAACTAGAAGGTAGCTTAAGGGAGAATTTCTAGGAACACAGTGGTCGAAAGCATGTGTTTCACATAGCCCTGGATAAGATTTAAGATTGGGCAAAGAATCCAAAACTCTCTAAGCCCCTGTGTCCTCATCTATAAACTGGAATAATAATGATATCTTTTTCACTGGGTGGATGTGAGAGTTAAATGAGTTGATGCACTTGGACTAGGGTCTGCCATATGAAATTGCTGAATTACATGTTATTGCTTTATAGCCATGTATTAACAAGCACACACACTGGAAAATCCAACTCTTTTCAAAGATGAAGAAACATTTCAGAGAAGTGAAAGGATTTTCTCAAGGTCATGCAGTCAACAGGAAAGAGAGAGCTGGAATGCAGACTTAGGTTTCTTAAACCCAAGGGCACAGTTCTATTTATTGAAACAAGAAAAATGAAACCAAACATCCATTTTGAAATTAAGGTCTGAATGAAAACTGGAAGATCCTGATCCTTACTTAGATCTTATAAAGAGATAAAATAAACATCTGACCCTTTGGCAATAACTGGATTAGTGGCTGGTATTTTTGCTCATCTGTCTGCGGGATGTATTATTGTCTTCGATGAGATTGATTTGTAAGTCCCTGCATTGCTAAACCACTCATCTCAATTTAACTATACGATTTGGGAGTGTTGGAACTATGCCATTTTGCAAAAAAATGATTAAGACAAACTCTAAGAATATTGTGAACTTCATCAGGAAAATCAATTTGTCTAACAAGAAAGTGAATCACTATTGATTGTTTTTCCTCTAATTGGACTCAGAGCCCTGATAGCTTTAACTAAGTGGTGGCAGTTTGCTTTCAGCAAATGTATTTTTCACTTTGCAGTGGAGCATAACATGTTCTCAAAAGCCTGTGCCACTCTTTCTCTCTTTCTCATTTGCCCAGTTCTTGAAGATTAGCGTGGAAACTTTTAGACATTTCCTATCTGCAGTGACAAGTTGTTCATTAGGCCTTTTGCTGCGCTGAGTGGACAGTCTATATGTTCCTGCAATACGTAGATACATGGGTGTGGAGAGAGACTGGACTCACAGAATAGGTGATACATAATGAGAAAATGTCTAAGACAACCAAAGTAATTAATGAAACAGCAAACTGTATGCTTTCAATCCAAGATGTCTGAATGGATGTGCTACATAATTTACAAGCATGACAGAAGTCAGCACCTTCCTACTTGAAAATGGGCACCTGAGCATATAAAAACACACGGCTGACTGCTGGCTGAAGCTTCTGGAAGATGATGGCTTTTTGGACCAGGTAGGATCCTTCTTGATAGGTTCTAGAAGGACTAAGGGCATTGCTAGGCATGTGAAGCTGGAGAGAGGCAAAGACAAGGATCCGGAGTGTCACTGAGTCCTTCTTCTCCAACACAAGCCTTCTGTTTCTGTTTCCTACAGCTAACATTTCTCATTTCTTTCTCTTCTTTTGTTTCCTTGTATTATTTTCTCCAATTCAGAATATTGGCACTGATGTAATAGTTTCAATTACAGTAATATCTGTTGTTTTTTTGGATTTACTATTTAATTCTTCTTTCTTCTCTTAGATTTTTAGTCTTTTTGCTTCATTTCCATTTTCCTGTATTTTTGTCTTTTCTTTTCTATTCTACCAAGAAAGAAAGAGTTGACTCAGCAGGTCCGGGTTGCTCAAACCCTGGACATCCCCCAAGAAGGCCTGTTTTCAAAATTAGCACCTGACTGGTTACTAGAGGAATGCACTCTGAGCCCTTGGATTAGTCTACTTGATAAAAAAAAAATAGTATTGTATGCCTGAGACCTTGTGCCATGTGATCCAGTGTTAACAATATGATTTATAGTGAATGCTTGTTTTTGTATACCTGAGGTCTTGCTATCACTGAGTAGCTGAAGTTAGTCAGGCAGACGCTGCATGATGAGCTCCAGTGAAAACCCTAGACTCAAGGCTTGGGTGAGTTTCCCTGCTTGGCAAACCTTTGCATATGTTGTCATACATCCTTTCTGGGAAAATTAAGTACATTCATATGACTCTACTGGGAGAGGACAACTGACAGCTGCTGCTTAGTCTCTCCTGGACTTTACTTCATGTACTTTTTCCTTTTGCTGATTTTGATCAATTTCCTTTCACTATAAAAAAATCACAATGTGGTGATTCCTGAAGTACCAGAAATACCATTTGACCCAGCAATCCCATTACTGGGTATATACCCACAGGATTATAAATCATTCTAGTATAAAGACACATGCACATGTATGTTTATTGTGGCACTGTTCACAATAGCGAAAACTTGGAACCAACCCAAATGCCCATCAATGACAGACTGGATAAAGAGAATGTGGCATATATACAACATGGAATACTATGCAGCCATAAAAAAGATGAGTTCATGTTCTTTGCGGGGACATGGATGAAGCTAGAAAGCATTACTCTCAGCAAACTAACACAAGAAAAGAAAACCAAACAGCACTTCACTCATGAGTGGGAGTTGAACAATGAGGACACATGGACACAAGGAGGGGAACATCATACACCAGGGCCTGTCAGGGGGTAGGGAGTAGGAGAGGGATAGCATTAGGAGAGATACCTAATGTAGATGACAGGTTGACAGGTGCAGCAAACCACCATGGCATGTGTATACTTACGTAACAAACCTGCAGGTTCTGTGCATGTATCCCAGAACTTAAAGTATAAAAAAATCACACTGTGAGCACAATAGCTTCTTTGAGTCCTATGAGCCTTTGTAGTGAATTATCTAGCCTGAGGGTGGTCTTGGAGATACCTGACATAACTATATTTTAATGTAATTTTTAAAATTTAAAATTTCCCCTTATTTCAAAATTTTTAATTTTTAGTTCTGTATTTCTTAACTAATATTCTGGTACTACTTTTGATCTCTTATTGAGTTTACTTTCATATTATATATTTTTACTTGATTAACTTTTAATCTTTTTTTCTAAGGTTTTAAATTTTTTTCAATATCAGGATTACACATTTTTGTTTTTAAATTATCTTCTAATTTATTTTAATTTCTATTTTATTTTAAGCTTATGGCATTGTTTCTTCTTAATTTCCTATCTTCTGGTGATTACTTTGTGATATTTGTTCTCCCTTTCATTTTTGCCTGTATTTTATATTATTTAGGACTCATTTTTATACGGAGTGGCAGAAAATACAAGGCTTCAGATATGGTACTAGAGAATAAGACAAATATCACTTGGAGGGCACTGGGGACTATTTTCCTTTTCAGTTTTTCTTAAAGCGCCTCCTGTATCACCGTGTTTTATATTCAACCTTTATTTTTAAAGTTTTTAAAAAAATTCCTCAACATGAAAAACTTACGAGGCCACTCGTTAACAAACCTAAAAAACATTCCAAATGGAATCTTCAGAGTACCTTAAGAAGATACAGTCTCCACCTGTCAAGTCAAAGTAGGCTACTATGAAAATGATAATGACCACAAGCACTAAAGTCAAACAAACAAACAAACAAACAACAAACAAACAAACCCAATTCACTCAAAAGCCTAAATGGGTAAGATGGAAAACTGATTTACTGACCTAAAAACAGATTGCTTTTAAACGGGGTTGGGATATGTTTATGGTGTTCCATGAGTGTTATTATCTTAAGGGGGAATACTTAACACTCAAGTTTCTTTTTAACCTTAAAAGGCAAATACTTAATACTCAAGTATAAGAAATACTGCCTGAGAATATAGAGCAAGACCACAAAACACAGAATATAAGAGATAAATATTAAACACTTGGAGACAAATCCAAAAGCTCTAGTGTCCATGAAAAAAAGATATATGGGAGGAGAAAGCAGCAACTGAGGGATGGAAATAAAAAGCATGAAGAAAGGGGAAGAGACAGAGGAAAACAAGGAGGAGGAAGAGGGAGAGGAGGAGAGACAGGAGGAGGGAGAGGAGGAGGAGATGTTGCTAAACTCAAGGAAGACTCAGTTTTTCAAATTAAAAGGGCCCACCAAGGGCCCAATAGCAAATGTGCAGAAGCCAGGTTCAGAATACTAAGCATGCTTTAGAAAGTTACCAAAGTGGAAAATTATCCAAAGAACCTGAAAAAGAACAAAAGGCAAATCTAAAAAGAACACAAGGAAGACGTTAACAAATATACAAGCGCCAAATTAATGACACACACACACACACACACACACACACACACACACACAGAAAAAAACCCCACAGAATGGATCAATAGAGCTGAAATATATTCTTTTGGAAAGACTTAAAACTTCAGTAGTGTAATTAAGAAATTAAAAAAAATTGATACCGATTATACAAGAAACAACATCCAAAAATTGGCACCAAATATAGACAGAACTAAATTGAAAACAAGAAAAGGATAATATGTCCAATGTTAAAAAAGCAAAAGGGACATAGCCATAGTTATGGAGGAGATTTTTAAAAACAATAGTTAATCATATGCTTAGCTTTATCCCAATACACTTGAAAATCTGGGTCTATTCTGTCCAATATTGCAGCTACTAGCAGCAGGTAGCTATTGAACACTTGAAATATGATGAGTCTGAATTGAGCGATGCTATCTGTAAGACACAAACTGGATTTAATAAAAAAAGTAAAATATCTCAGTAATGTTAATACTGACTATATGCTGAATATATCCAATATTTTAGATATATTGGGTTAAATAAGCATGTTATTATAATTAATTTCACCTACTTCTTTTTTACTTTTTAAATATGGGTTATAGAAAATTTGAAATTACATATGTGACTTGTTTTTGTTGTTCATAATATATTTCTGTTGGGTAGTACTGGAGAAGTACCCATTTGGGCTCTAGCACGAAACACGCTTATTCAAAAAGGGAGCTGAAGAGAATATATACAGCCTAGAGTTAAGAGGAAATAATACTAGATGGTTATTAAGAGTGGGAGGCCCAAAGGGGGCAAGAAAAGGCAATAATTATGGAACCTAGAAAGAACTATAGATACAGGATAGGCCTGCAATGGGAGCTGTGACCATAATCAGAACACAGGCAATGTCCAACTGCAGCCTAGTAGTAAAGTTGCCCTATTCCGCTTCGTTTCTCTTTCTCCATGCGAGACAAACATTTAAAATTACAAGTTAAGTATCTTTTAATATGTTCAGAAGCCATTGCATTTCTTTTTCTTTGCAAATTTGCTGTTTAGCCCACCTGTTCCTGTTTCTAATGAATAGCTTTCCTTTTCTTGTTGATTCATAAGAGTTCCTGATAATTAAGGCAGGTTAACTATGTCTGTTATAAAAGTGGCATATCTTTCTCTGAGTTTGTTATTTCTCTTTTCACCTTGATTTAAGTATTTTTTCTTATCCTGACAAAGATTTTTGCTTTTATGTAATAAAATGGCATTCAGACAGGACTTCTGGATTTTGTGTTAGGTTTTGGTAGGGCTTTCTTATTCCTATTTTTTGGGGGAAAAAAAGGCTCATTTAAAAATTCTAGTATTGCTATAGTCCTTTTCTTCCTTCTTTGAATGGTGGTTTTAACTGAAATTTACTTTGGTGCAAAAGTGAGAAAGGGGTCTAATTTTTTATTCTTAATTTGGGGGAGTACAAATGCTTAACCCATTGTACCAGCGTATCTTTCAATATCTATATTTCTACCACTATTTTTCACTACTTATTTTAAATGTATTTTCTTGCATAATAAACCCATAGGCATTTCAGACTCCTCTGCTCTACCTACCCACTTCTCTATACTTGTGCCAGTATCATATAGTTAATAAAATTTATCCTGAAAGTATTAAATGAATCTAGTCCAGGCTGACCCCAGCCTTGTGCCAGCACTTTTGCTGTCCCTCCACTCTGTTCCTTCAGGCTGTGCACCTGTGAGGATCAGAAGCATCAGGAAGGCCCAGAAGAAAGGGATGGGATGAGTGTTCAGTGTTAACCGTTTGTGAATCTGAGTTGCATATCTGTCTATTGGCTGAACGTTAGTTTGTGTGTGTGTGTATGTTTAATCAAGGTTGGATCAGTTAAGGTTCAACGAGAGAAAAAAGCCCAATAAGATGTGTACATGTTAAGAGAGCTATTGTAAGAAGTTGGCTTACATGACTGAGAGGGCTGGCTGTCAGGCTGGAATTTCTGGGCAGGAGCGAAAGCAGCTGCCACGGATGAAATTTTCTCTTCTATCAGGGAAGCCTCAGCTCTGCTCTTAGAGCCTTTCAACGGATTGAATCAAGCCCCCTCATATTGTATTGGATGATCTTCCAACTTATTAATGACTTTATTAGATCTACAAAATACCTTCATAACAAAACCTAGATTAGTGTTTGATTGAATAACTAGAAGCAATAATCTAGTCAAGTTGACACATAAAGGTGACCATAGCAGTAGTTTATCATCAAGGTGTAACTGACATACAATAAAGTGTACAATTTGGCAAGTTTTAGCAGATGTATATAACCGTGAAACCATCAGTCAAGATGATGAATATATCTGTCACCCCCAAATTACACTTGAGTCCCTTCCCTTCTGTCCCTCCTCCATTCTCAAGAAATATTCTCAAGATCTGCTTTCAGCCACTGCAGAATAGTTTGCATATTCTACTTAAATTGAATCATATAGTAAGTTATGTTCATGACTTGTCATGATTATTTCTAAGCAATGTATCTTTTAAAATTGTTATTGCAAATAGAAACTTTAGTTTCTTTTATTATATTGTGTAACATGTTGTTTTATCTGCTTATTAAAATACACTTTGTGAGTTTCATGACTTACAGACTTTTCATATGTATCTCTAAGAGGTTTTTATTTGATTCTCTTTGTGTTTTCTAGGCATAATAATCATAATCTTCAGACTGTAATTTTGTCGTTCCCCTCAATATTTATACATCTTATTTGATATTCTTTCATCGCATTGATTCAGATGTCTAGGGCATGCAGTCTCAGTAGTCGGCTATCAACCTCAAAGGGGTGAAAAGGGGTTCTTGATAGAGGGGTTACAAACAAAATCTTACACTTTTTAATGTATACAGGATGGATGTAAATGCACCACATATACAGTATATCTGTGGTATTAAAATTAAATGTGGCACCTAGCACCAAGACCTTGGTTTGTAATACTATCCTTCAATAGAAGGACCCAGGGTTGCCTAGAGAAATGGCTACCTCTAGAGTTGAGGCAGAAAATGTACATGAGCCTGGAGCACCTTGTAGTGCCAAGAAAGTAAAGATATTCTCAAAAACATTAAAAAACCCCACAAAATCCGCATGATGAGCAAATTTCAGAGGGACACAGGTGCCAACTGAAAGAGCTCCTAATGACCAAAGCTGGAACAACTTGAGCAATAAAATAAAGTAGCATTTGGTTTGGTACCAAAGTGTTAAATAAATATGCATGAATATATATGGCTATAAATCAATAACTGAATAAGTAAATCAGTGAGGCTTAATACATAAACCCCCTGTGAACAAGAATTCCAAATAAATTATGTAGATAGACACTCTGCCACCACGAAAGTGGAACAGAACTTCCTACTTCTTGTGTTTGTAATGCACACAGTATCTACCCTGCAAAGAACATAGTGTGGAAAGGAAAAAAAAAAAAAGGTAATTTTACAGTGGAGAAACCTGACAAACACTACCACAGCCAAGTGATCAAGGTCAACTTTATTAAATAAGGCATACTGATAATATGTACTCCTAATATGATAGAACAAGAATGGCATTCTTTGGTCTTCCTCCTCAAAACTCATAAACTCAGTCTAATTATGAGAAAAACATCAGATAAATCACAAAAGAGGGTCATCTTACAATATACTTGACCTCAAAACTGTCAATGTCATCAAAAAAAAAAGGAAAGCCTGGCCTGGCGCGATGGCTCACGGCTGTAATTCCAGCACTTTGGGAGGCCGAGGCAGGTGGATCACGAGGTCAGGAGTTCGAGACCAGCCTGGCCAACATGGTGAAACCCGTCTCTACTAAAAATACAAAAATTAGCTGGGCATGGTGGTGGCACGCACGCACCTGTAATCTCAGCTACTCAGGAGGCTGAGGCAGGAGAATCACTTGGGTTCACAACTGAGACTGTGCCACTGTACTCCAGATTGGGAGACAGAGCAAGACTCCATCTTCAAAAAAAAGAAAAAAAAGGAAGCCTAAGAAACTGTCACAGCCAAGAGGAGCATAAGCAGACATGTCAACTAAATGTAAAGTGGTATAGGCAGGATAGGAATCTGGAATAGAAAAAGATACTAGGTGAAACCTAAGGAAATCTGAATAAAATGTGACCTTTAGTTATTAATACTACTTCAGTATTGGTTAATAATTGTGACAAGTGTACCATACTAGTGTAAGATGTTAATAGAGGAAACTGTGTATGGAGTATATAGAAACTGTATTATCTTCACAACTTTCCTGTCAATCTAAAATTGTTCTAAAAGAAAGAGTTTATTTAAAGGCAATTAAATGAGGGATGATTAGGAAAACAAACATCTATAAGGGATCCTTGCAAGAGGTTATGGCATAATAAAAAAAACAAAAGATTGGAAAAACTGGTCTAGAATTATGTTAGGTAAGTATGGTGAGGCTGGACAAACTAGTCCTGTTTCTTATGAGAATAATGTAACTATTTTAACATTAGGCTTTTAATTTTTTCACTTCTTTCATTAAGGAGATATATACTTATTCACAATTTTTGTCAATTTTCATTTTTTATTCTAATTAATTTGTATTGAATGACTTTTCATCACTTCTGAATATAATCATATTTTTCTCATTTGACTTAATCTGATGACACAGATTAATAGAGTACCTAATATTTAGCCAGTTTTTCATTATAGGGAGAAAATTACTATTGAAGTAAAATGTTATCGGATTCTGTTTGCTAATATTTTAATGAATATTTCTGTACCAATATTTATAAGTTTGATTGTGTTTCTACATTATTATGTTTTATGTTCTCTTTTACAGGTTAGTATTTATGTGAAGCTGGTAGAAATATTTTGGAGGTGTTCCTTCCTTCTTTACACTCTGGAAAATGTTTAATTGTTTCCATTGGATTAGGATCCACCCTAACAGCTTCATTTTACTTTAATTATCTCTTCATCTGCAAATCAGTCATATTGTGAGACACTGGGGCTTAGGGCTTCAACATGAATTTTGAAGGGACACAATTCAGCTCCATAACATGGTTTTCTTTATTTTATTCTGATTAATTTTTAAAAAAATTATGCATGCATGTTAAATTTTAGCAATGCTTATTCTGCATCTATTGAAATGGTCTATATTTTCTTTTATTTATTGAAATGGTCTATATTTTTCTTCACTTATACCAATCAGTTTCTAATTTGTACACTTTCTTCTTTTCTAATGTAAGCTTTATGTCTATTCCACATGTTTTGATACATAGTATTTGAAATGTATTTTGCAATTAAACATTGTCTAATTCTTATATTGATTTATTTAGACCATTATTTATTTATAAATGTTTTATAATTTTAAAAAGTATATTTTTCCTCTTTACAAAAATTATTTTCCAGCCTAATTGTTTTGTGATCATAGAACACACCAGTTCCAATGGTATACAATTTTTGTTGAGGTTCATTTGTGGTATAAAGCATAGCCACTTACTGTAAATGATTCATGTGTGCATGAAAACAGTGTGCAATATTCAGTTTTATATATGTGTATTTGATCAATCTTATTAACATGTTAGTGTTAATCAAGATTAATATTAACACCAATCTTATTAACAAGTTAATGTTAATCAAGATTAATATTAACACCAATCTTATTAACATTGGTATTCAAATTGTCTACTTAAGTTTTTAAAATTTGATTTTCCTACTTTATTATTTATTGAGAAATTTATGTTAAAATCTCCCATTTGGATAGTAGATTTATTAGGTTTTTCTGTAGAGCTGTTAATTTTCACTTTATGTATTTTGAGCCTAGGCCATTAGATAAAGTTTACTTTTGACTAGAGAAATAAATAAATAAAATATCTATAACTTCCATATGAATCTTTGGAAGACAAAAATTAAGTAAAATTTTCTTTAGGTATTTTCCATATAAATATATTAATCATTAGATTTTGCCTTTTTAACCTTAGTCAAATTAGAATTTTATTTTCAAACCTGCAACTTACATATATAGTTCAAATAATCAAATATACAATAATATTAAAGACCTCTATGTACAGAATATATAAACTTATAAAACAAAAATCATTACTATCAAAATGATAAATTAACAAAATCATCATTGCAATAATTGACATTAACACAATTCTCTACGATAGAAAGTCAAAAAGGACAATAAGGCTTATTTAAATTTTTTAAAAAAAATGCACACATGTAATACAAACACAAAATTCTTCTATCCACTGACAAGATCAAATTTTCTAGTTGTTAATAAAACATTGATAAAAATGCTTTATGAACTAAAGAACAAAAAACTCAATTAATTTCAAAATCCAGAAATGATATGAGTATACCATAATGTGACTTTACAATCATATGCTAACTGTAGCAGAATATGTGAAAGTACTAAGATTGAATATGTATTTTCTATAAATTATTGTAAAAGGGTTTAGCAGTTGGAATTTAAGCAGCATATTTATAAATAATATTTTGTCTAATATGTAATTAAAATTTCAGTTACACAGGCCTAGGAAAATGATAGCAGCATCAAAATGAAACAGCTAAACTTTAAAAACAAAGTTAAAATGATTATACGTGTTAACCCCAAAGCACAAATAGTGGTGCATTTCAGTTGCTGCCTTTAGGCATTTACCTGTGTAATTATAAACATCGATCTTGCTTTATCTGCTGTATCTTCTCAGTGCTCTCTGTCTTGAGTAGAAGAGAGATGAGACTTGAGATCGTGGAGGCAGTGAGGTGGATGTGACCACAGTAGTTCTCCTGGGAGATCAGGTGAGAAAAGGCAATGAGGGTATTTGAGAATCAGCAAAGGACCAGAATGCCTCTTCAAAACTCATTTCCTTTCTCACCACCATAACCTGAATCCAACATGTTAGCCTAAATATGTGTGATCTTAGTTAAAAGTTTGAAAACACCATTTTCTTTGTTGCCCTTAATTATCCACAGGAAGAATTTCATGTACAGCACCACGTTATCATTTTTTATTTTTAGATTTAAATTTCTTGTTTACAACATCCTCTGTGATGCTTGGACATCAACTGTGTTGGTTTTGTCTGTGTTTACGGAGCTGATAAGGCACGTTCTCTTTGATTTAGCACAGCTGTGTGGCAGCAAGCTCTTGCAGAGCCAAAACAAGAAAATGAACTATCCATAAAACTTAAAAAAAAATGCAGATTAGAGTGACACGATTTTCTATGTTGACTGCTGAATGTGAGATCATCGAGTTACAGAGATTATGGGGAAATGTTGCCTCTTGCAAGAATGACCCACTTGTCTGTATAGCATGAAAGACACAAAATCTGTTGCCTTATGCTTGAAAATATGAAAACTTCAGCACAATAGAACAGACAAAAATCTGAAACTGAAAAAGGAATTGGACCTCTGCCATAAAATTAAAAAACTTTATTGAACATATACATATGTTCAGAAAAAATGTACCTATGTATCCTAAGTATGAAGTTTGTAAAATTTTTACAAAATGAACACACCCAGGCATCCAGCACCCAGATAAGGAAATACCATATTGCCAGCACCCCTGAAACCCGTCTTGTGCTTTCTTTCAGGCAATTCCCCATGTTTCTTGAGATTAATTACTTTCCTGACTTTTAATAGAACAGATTAGTTTTGGCTGTTCTTGGACTTTCTGTAAATTGCACCATGCCATATACACTTTTTTGTGTGTGTTTCTTTTCCCAACCTTTTGTTATGATAATTATTCATAATGTCACGCGTGTTGTATGCCCTCCATTTTCGTTGCTCTATAATATTTCATTATATGAATATATTGCAATTATTTATTTATTATTTTTGAGACGGAGTCTTGCTCTGTCGCCCAGGCTGGAGTGCAGTGGCGGGATCTCAGCTCACTGCAAGCTCCGCCTCCCGGGTTCACGCCATTCTCCTGCCTCAGCCTCCCGAGTAGCTGGGACTACAGGCGCCCGCCACCTCGCCCAGCTAGTTTTTTGTATTTTTTTTTTTTAGTAGAGACGGGGTTTCACCATGTTAGCCAGGATGGTCTCGATCTCCTGATCTCGTGATCCGCCCGTCTCGGCCTCCCAAAGTGCTGGGATTACAGGCTTGAGCCACCGCGCCCGGCCCTATATTGCAATTATTAATGGTTGATTACCATTTGTGTAGTTCCTAGTTTGGGGCTATTAAGAATGATGCCTTTATCAACATTCTTATATGTTTCTTCTAGTATACATATTAGGCATTTCTGTTGGAAATAGACCTAGGAATGGATTTTCTGGTCACAGATATGCATTTATTCAGGTTTCAGAAATAAGTGGCAAGTAATTTTTCAAAATGGTTTTATTAATTAACACTCTCACAGTGTCTGAGAATTCTAGTTGTTTAACATCATTGCAAATACTTGGTATTCTGAATCATTTTTATTTTAATCATTCTAATATGTACGTGTGTGTAACAGCATTTTTTTTGTGATTTTAATTTGCATTTTCTTTATTGCAAATGAAATTCAGCAGCTTTTTAATATGGTTCTTGCTCATGTGCATATTTTCTTTTGAGAAATACCTAAATGTTTGCCTGTTTTTATATTTAGTTGTCTTTCTTTTTCTTTTTGAATTCTTTACTTTGGACACACATTATTTAGTGTATGCATGTGTGGTAAGTGCTTTTCTCGCTCCCTTTCTCTTTTTTAATCTCCCATTATGGGTTGCCCTTTCAGTTTCTAGTGATCTTTCACATTTTGATCAATTACCTGTATTCAATCTGAGTTTTATCTGAGTGGAGTAAGGTGTAATAAAAGATTATCTATTGCATTAGAGTGTCATCTTTAACATAAATCAGATGACTATTTATTTTTGGGCCTTCTTATGTAACTCTGATTTTAGTTCTAGTTGTCAAATTTTCTATCCTTGGGTCAATATCATACTGTTCTAATTACTATGGCTTGTCGTGATATCTTTTTCTTTAATATTATTGCATATAGTCAATATTGGATATATTTAGAGTTTGGCATTTCCATTTCCACTTTAGAAGCTGTGAAAATTAGTGCAAAAAAGCTTAATATTTGATTGAGATTGCATTTTGATTTTAGATCAATTTAGGGAATATTTGAAATTTTGTAATACTGAGCCTTTCAATCCATAAATATAGCATATCACTCCATTTTCTTTCGTCTTCTTTAAGTTCTGTCAATAATGTTTCATAGTCTTAATGTAGAGATCTTTCAAATCTTTTACGAAATTATATTTGATAGTTTTGGGACTATTTTAAATGGTATCAGTTTTAAAATTTAAAATTTGTTATTGGTGTATAGTAAGACACTTTATTTTTTTTTTTACAGTGACTTCTATCCAGCAATTATAATACATTGTTTGTAGAGTTTTTTAAAGCTATTTTAGTAGGTTATTACATCTGTTAATAATAATAGTTTATCTCTTATTTTGTAATTGTTATGCTTTTTTTCTTGAGTTATACAATGCTGGCGCTTCCAGCATTTTGAATAGAAGTCATAATGTGAACACGTATTTACCTTGTTCCCAATCTCAGGTAGAAAATTTTCAATGTTTTACCACTGAGTGTGCTGCTTGCAACAAGCATCCTGATGCTCCATATTCTCACCAGCAATTAGTACTGTCGGTTAAAAGAGAATTTAGCCATTTTAATAGCATGTGCTGATATGCTGTATCACTATTGTGGTTTTAATTTGCATTCCCCTAATGACACTTTATGCTGTTGTGAATTATTTCTTGTGCCTGTTGGCCATCTGAATGTTTTCTCTGATGAGGTCTCTGTTAATATTTTCTCAGCTCTCTTATTGGGTTGTATGTTTTCTCATTGAATTTATAGAGTACTTTATATCTTCTGGATACAAGTGTTTTAAATTAGATGTATGTTTTGAAAATATTTTTCCCTAATCTTCTGTAGGTTGGCTTTTCTTCCCCTAGCAGTGTAATTAAAGCAACAAAAGTTTGTAATTTTGATGAAGTTCAATTAATCAGGTTTTTTTCTTTTACTGATTGTGTTTGATGTCATGTCTAAGAAGTCTTTGCTTAAGGATGCAAAGATTTTGTCCAATGTTTTCCTCTAGATTGTTAGAGTTTTAGCTCTTAAATTTTAAGTCTATCATGTATTTTGGGTTAACCCTTGTGTATGGTGCAAACTATGTGCTGAGTTTCGTTTTCCTTTCTTTTCTTTCTTTTTGCATGTGAATGTCCAATTGTTCCAGCATCATTTATTAACAAAATTATCTTTTTTTCTTTTCACTAAATTGCCATTGTAACTCTGTCAAAAATTAGTGGTCTGGGTATGTGTGGATCTATTTTTGGACTTTCTATTTTATGTCATTTATCAATTTCTCTACATGTATGTCTATGCCATGTTGTTTTGACAACTGTTTTATAATTATTCTTGAAATCAGGTATTTGGGTTATCTTTGTCATATCTTTTTCAAAATACTTTGCCTACCCTAGATTATTTTTAATTTCCAAATAAATTTTAGAATACATTTTTCAGTTTCTTAAACAAAAATGCAACTGAAATTTTGATTGGGTACTGAATTCTACATTGAAAATTTTCCCTTTACTATTACTTTAAAGGTAATTTTCCCTTGTCTTATCACTTGCATTGTTTCTGCATCAGTTCTTAATTGCTGCCATAACAAATTATTGCAAACTCAGGGTTTAAAACAAGAGAAATTCATTATTTCACACTTCTGTGAGTTGTAAGTCTAGTATGGGTCTCAGTGGGCTAAAATCAGCAGGTTGGGCCGGGCACGGTGGCTCAAGCCTGTAATTCCAGCACTTTGGGAGGCCGAGACGGGCGGATCACGAGGTCAGGAGATCGAGACTATCCTGGCTAAGAAGGTGAAACCCCGTTTCTACTAAAAATATAAAAAAATAGCCGGGCGTGGTGGCGGCGCCTGTAGTCCCAGCTACTGGGGAGGCTGAGGCAGGAAAATGGCGTGAACCCGGGAGGCGGAGCTTGCAGTGAGCTGAGATCCGGCCACTGCACTCCAGCCCAGGCAACAGACAGAGACTCCGTCTCAAAAAAAAAAAAATTAGCAGGTTGGTTCACTTTCTGGAGGCTACAGTACAGAGTTTCCTGCCCAGTTGGGTTGTTTTTAGAATTCAGCTTCTTTGGGAGTAGGATCAATGTTGCTGTTTTCTTGCCAGCTGTAAACTGATGGCTGTTCTCTGAGCTTCTAGAAGGCACAGCGTTCCTTGGTTTGTGGCCTCCTTCCCCCCATATTCAAAGTCGGCAATGACGAGTCAAGTCCTTCTTGCTTCACACTCTGATTACAGTCAACAAAGATTGTCTGCTTTTAAGGAGTTGCGGTTATATTGTGCTCACCTGGATAAGCCACTTTTAAGGACTTGTGATTATATTGGGCACACCTGGATAAGCCAGGCTCTGCTCCTCATCACCAGGTTTTAACCTTACTCACATCTGCAAGGTCTCTTATAACTATAAGGTAATATATTAATAGGTTCAGAAAAAAAGGGCATGAAAATCTTTGGAGAATGATGTGGTTTGGATTTGTTTCCCCGCCCAAATCACATGTCCAGCTGTAATCCCAATTTTGGAGGAGGGGCCTGGTGGGAGGTGATTGGATCGAGGGCAGACTTCCTTCTTGCTGTTCTCCTGACAGTGAGTGAGTTCTCGCAAGATCTCGTTGTTTAAAAGCACCTGGCAACTCCCCCACTCTCTCTCGTCCTCCTGATTCAGCCGGGTCGGACGTGCCTGCTTCCCCTTCACCTTCTGCCATGATTGTACGTTTCCTGAGGCCTCCTTAGCCATGCTTTTTGTATAGACTGCTGAATGGTGAGCCAATTTCTTTTCTTTATAAATTACCCAGTCTCAGGTAGTTCTTTATAGCAATGCGAGAAGGGACTAATACAGAGAGCTATTAGTCTTCTTACCAGTTTCTAACAAGAAATCCACTGCGTTCTTACTTTTGCTCTCTTTGTATAATGTGTCTTTTTCTGGCTTTTTTAAAGATTTTTTTTCTTGTCACTGGTTTTGATCAATTTAATTATAGTATGTTTTGGTGCAGTTTTTTTCATGTTTCTTGTGCTTGGAATTTTCATTGATCTTCTTGAATCTGTGATTTAATAGTTTTCATCATGTTTGGAAAAATCAATTACTATTTCTTCAATTTTTTGTTTTCCCCTTCCATGTATATAATATTAATATATCATATTATATATAATCATATATATAAACATATGTTCCATATAATTATTTTATATAATATATATCATGTATGTTGTTATAATTATTTATATTATAATTAAGTTATAAATTATATATTAAATTATAAATATAATTATTAATACATAATATATATAATAATACTTGAAGTGACCATAGAACTTACTGAGGTATTTTTTATATTTTATTTCTCTGTTTCCTTTTGGATTTCTATTGTTCTTTCTTGGAATTCATTAATCTTTTTTTTCCTGTAACATCTAATCTGCCATTAAATGTAATGTAACGTATTTTTCATCCCAGTCATCATACTTTTCATCTCTAGTTTCATCTCTGTAAGTCTGAGTTGAATATTTTTATATCTTTCCTGTATTTTCTTTCCTTTTTGAACATCTGGAATTCAGTTATAATAAATGCTTTAATGTTATTATCTGCTGTTTCCAATATCTTTGTCAGTTCTGGTTCAGGTGTGATTGATTTTTTCTTCTCATTATGAGTGATGTTTTCTTATTTTTTTTGCATGCCTCTTAGTCTTAGAATCTCAGAATAGATGCAAGTCATTCTGAATTTTTACCTCATCGGTGCTGGAAATTTTTGTATTTCTATAAATATTCTTAAGCTTTGTACTGGAACACAGTTATCTTACTTAGAAACAGTTTGTTCTTTTGTGTCTTGTTTTTATGATTTGTTAGATGGGATTAAACTGCATTTAGTCTAGGACTAATTATTCCCTACCACCGCGGCAAGTACCTTCTGAGGACTCTATCCAGTTCTCTGTAAATTATGAGCTTTTCCATTCTGGGTGGTGGCAGACTCTTCTCTGTCTTGGATAGGAACCTGGATCTCGTCATCTGATAGTTCTCTCCCAGCCTCTGGTAGTTTCCTCAGAGGATCTCTGCTGAATAGGTGGCAGGGATTCTCTGAAGATTTCTTAGTTCTTTCTGAGAAGCTCTCTTTCCAGGACCCTATCCTACAAACTCTACCAGCCTTGGTATCCCAGAACATCAGGTCCACCTCGTCACCTCAGGGAGTCTGCTGGGCTCACTTGGATTCTCCTCTTCCATGGATGGGAAACTTTCTCAAGGTGGTAAACTGGGGCAATGGTTGGTCTCTACTAGTTTGTTTCTCATCTTTCAAGAATCAGTTTCACGTTGCCTGAAAAGTGTTTTAAAAGCTATTGTTTTATTTATTTTGTCTGTTTATTCTTATTTTTTATTTGTTCTTTAAATATTCTAGAAGCATGAGAATATCTTTTCTCCCAATCTTTAATTTCCACATTATACTGTCTCAATTTGTATTGATTGTTAAATCCAAATAGTGCTCTTCGTCACTCTCCTGCTCCATAAATAATTAACAGGATTACTGACATGGACTTCTAATGGTTCATTACTTTGACTATATTCTTAATGTGCTTCTTTATGAATGCTCTCAAAATGCAAACTTGAACACATGACTCTTGTTTAACCTTTGATGGGCTTCTTGTTTGAAAATGTTGGTGTGAAGTTGGTATTTTCTCTTTCTGGATTTTGTAGTTTTAAAATCTGAGACAACAAGACCTGGAAAGACAGCCTTAATATCTAGTGAAACTAAGATACATCGGAAAACTCACACCACAAATAGACAGAACAATTACAGTAGAATATAAAAGAGATGAAAAGACAGCACTCAGAAAAAGCCAAACAAAAGCATTTCCCTCAGTATGTGTCATGGCTCCGAGTAAAACACTAACAGTTCTTGCTTGGAATGGGAGGTACTGGGTGCAGGACTGGCAGCAAGAGCTTCCTCGAATTCCAATGATACAGAGTCTGAAATAATAGAGAATTTATCTAGAAAATAGTCTGTTAATAAGGCAGTTTTAAAAAGAGACACTCACAATGTGAGTAGGAAATAGGGGCCATCTTGGTTGTTGGGAAGATGTTAAGGCTGAAAATATATTATAACATATATAAAACTCTGTCTCACAAGAATTCCTGAAAGTCTTTTCAGTGAACTGCCTGCTTCCAGCTGATCTAGGAAGAATGAATCCTATTCAAATGTGAGCAATAAACAAAAAGGATCAAAAACAGGTCTTTCACAAAATATAGCCAATGCAATCAACAACGATGACAATAACAGATGATTGAAGGAATCAGGAAAAAATTGCAAATGGAAATATTTACATTACAACGGAGAAGGTCAAATTGTCACTAACATGTCATCTCCATGTTGCACATACATTATATTTAAAACATAATCTCCATGGGTTAAAAAAAATTAATGAAGCGATTGCTCAAAAACAAAGGCTCAGGACAAAAGATATGAAGAACAGAGGCAGAGTGAACAGGAAAAGATAAAATGCAAGTTAAATAGATCTGAGAAAATAAATAAGAAAGAGACAGACAATTTAATTTAAAAATGATCAAATGATGAAAAGGCACTTTAAAAAACAGGACATCCAAATGACTAATATTCATATTTTAAAAGGTCTACTTCAGGAGTAGTCTGGAAAAAAAAAATTAAAACAACTTGAATGACTAAAATGAGAAAAACTTCACAATACCAAGTCTTGTTGAGGATATATAGAATGAGGTGGATTTCCATAGAGTACAGATAGGAATGCAAATTGGTAGCCTTCTTTATTATATAATAAAATTGAAAATATGTGTATTCTAATAGTCAATAGTGTTATTTATCAATATTTTTAGTTTTCCTTTTTTGGGAAACTTGATAGAATTCTTGTTTCTACCCCCTTTAACTTAGGTATGACCATGTAATTTGCTGGGTCCAGTGAAATGTGAGCAAAAGCAAAATATATCACTCATTTCTGCATGGATGGCTTTAGGTCCAATGCATCATTTGCCATCTTCTATTTTCCCCAGCACAGTTGCCAGTTATTTTTTAGATGATGGAAATTCTAGCACCCTAACTCACTGACTGAGCTCCCTGATTCCCCCAATGCACCCAAGGTGGCATAGGAAGACGTAGAATATGTGAGAAATAAATATTTGCCGCTTGAACCATTGAGATTTGGGAGCTGTTTGTTACTGTGGTGTAGCCTGATTCATCCCTGACTGACTCACAGACTTTAATCCCCTCCTAGTTATATTCCCTGAAATATCAAACTTTTTTGTGTCATGTATCTTTGGCAGTCATGCGAAGCCAAAGAATCTCTTCTCATAAGAACTTAAGCTTTTAAAAAATACGTAAAATACATACAATTAGTGAGGAGAAACAACTCCATCAGAATGTGGCTATAAAATATTAAAACAATAAATTTGTGCTATAGTAAAAATTCATTTTTATCGACATATTAAATAACAGCAGCAAGTAGTGGGTCTAATAACTATCATAATTTCAAAATAGCAATGAGCACAAATGATATTTCTAGATATTTACAGCTATAATGAGATATAAAATATTTGCTATTTTTATCAGTGACAAAAAATACAAAGCTGCTTATGACAAGGTTACAGGCACAGGCATTGTGTTTCTCTCTTGTCTGCATTTGTAAAGAAATGCTGCATTTCACTTACAAGGTAATAAAAAGAAAGATTTAGGTTTTTTTTTTCCCCATTCACATTCATGGACTCTGGGAATTCTTTCCATGGATTCAAGGGCTAAGGACCTTTGCCTGGAGAAAGATGTGCATGTGTACATCGGGGTACACTTCACAACATTGTTTGTAGTAGTAAAATATTGGAAAGATTATCAATCATATTAAAAGAAAAAGTGAATAAGCAACAGTGCATTCATACAATGGGAAATTATTTGGCAGCAAAATTAACAGTCTTCAGTTTTATGCAGCTACACAAAATTATCTAAGCATACACAGTATGTAATTCCATCTACATAAAATTCAAAAAATAGGCAAAGTCAAATTATAATGTTTAGGTTGCCTACATAGGTGCTAAAATTATAAAGAAAAGCAAAGAGTGACCATTACAAAAGTCAGTATGTTTAGCTCTAAGAGGAATAATGTTAAAATTGGAAAGAATTGTATGTAGGGGCTCTGGGTTACTGCAAATGGTCTGAGGACTTGAGCAGTGGTTATGTAAGTTTTAAGTACATAATAATTCATTAAGTATGTTTATATTTCATGCCCCTTTCACCTTTATGTATGAGTGTTATATTTTAGAATTAAATGTTTTTTAAATGGAAAATTGCATTAAAGCATAGAAATACGGCAAAGCTAACACATAAGTGCAAGATTTGATTCTTTTGAAAAAATAATAAAGTTGAGAACCGTTAGCTAATTAACTTTGAGATAAAAATAAGAGAAAATGTACAAATACTTTGAATTAGGAATAATAATGGAGAAATCAACACAAATACAGGAAAATTAAATTAAAAGACTCATGGGAGACTACTTACTCAGATTTATATAATACATTTGAGCACCTGAAGGAAAGAAGTGATTGTTTAGGGGAATTACTGAAGCTAACCCCTGTAGGGGCAGAAAATCTGAACAAGTTCATTAGTATAGACAGAGAAAGCTGTCAAAGATTACCTTCCTATAAAGGTATGGATTGTTTCAGATTTTTAAGGAAAAAAAATTCCAATGGTATTTAAGTTATTTAAATATCATGGTATAAAAAATTAAGGAAAGTTTCCAAATTATTTTTATAAAGCAGATATACATTGTTTAAAAAGTCCGCTGAAGATGGCCTAATAGAATAAAAAGTATAGACCAAACTCAGTTATAAACATCAATGCAAATGTCTTAAAGTACACCATATGTATTCCAGTGTGCTTGCCTTGCTTGATGCTTCAGGAGATGCAGTGATTGACAAGTTGCCGTGCCTGCCCTCATGTAGCTAAAATTAGAAAAAGGGATCAAACTAGAACCATGACTTTGCTATGTAGTAGAGTAACATAAGGACTGTCACAGATGACCCATGTATTGCTGTGGGGGGCTCAAAGGAAGGCACTTTGATACATCTGGTCGGGGTACACGAAGAACAACTGGGAAGAGCTGCTCTTTGAGTTGTGTGGTGAAGAATCACAGCTAAGAGCCTCAGTTCTGGCCTTGTTCTAACTAAGTCCAAATCCCATCTCTAGTACTCAATTCATAAGTTGTTTAATTATTCATCCTTATGTTCAGGCTCATCTTTAGACTCTGGGTGCCCTGAAAAGCACAGGGACATAGTAGGTTGCTCTTGGAGGTACTGATTGCTTTCCTTGTATAAAACAAACAGATCTCAAATATGGCCACAATTCTTTGCAGCTTCTTCCATCAACAGGCGGAGTCTATTTTCCTGTCCCATGAAGCTAGGCTGGACTTGTGATTTGCTTTGACTAACAGAATATTGTTAAAATGGTGGTGTGCCAGTTCCATGCTCAGTCCTCAAGGAATCTTGCATTTTCCACTTGCTGTTCTTAGAGCCAAGTGAACAGGCCTGGATTATCTGGTTGGAGGATGAGGGACTGTGCAGGGAAAGAATTTAGTCATCCTAATCATCTCAGCCAAACCCCAGACTTGTGAGCCAATCAAGCCAAGCCTAGCTTATACCAAAAATTTCTTACAAACTTCTGCCCTTACTAGACAGCATTTAGAAATTATTCGATATTCTTCAAAGTGTTTAGCTGTTGGTAAGGCATGAAGTTGATGAATTTAGGTGAGCACATCTAAGACTGTAATGCACGTGAAAACTATTCAAGCATAAGTTAGAACTCTAGTTACTACACTGATGAATGGTAAGGTTTAGAACAGACATTTGGCTTCTAGGGTTTTAGCTCCTGTACCACTAAATGAAGAAACAGAGTTGGGTCTCCAGGGTCCCACTAGTCTGATGTGCTCTAATTTGAGCACTTCCTGTTATGTTGACTTACTTCTCTGGTCCGCTGGGTACTTAGAGTCAGTAGCAATTCTTTTTACAACAGAAAATATAATTTCTATCTTTAAATTTGTATTGTTTTATTTAGTTTTAATTATGCTGGCTATTAATATACCAGGAACTCACATTCAATGCACAAAATAGAGTATCCAGATGTGAATAAAGGATTTATATTCCCATTAGTTAGATATAAACAATGCTGAGAGTGTTAACAGTCCATCTTTAATTCTAATCTTACTGTACTCAAAAATAGGATTATAATTTAATGTGCATATTGTCCTGCCAATTGATATTTCTGTGTCAAAATATATATATTTATAGGCTTCTATGTTGAATAGCATAGTGCAGAATTCTATAGATGCCCATAATTTATTGAACTGCCCATCTACAATTATACATCTGAGCTATTGACAATTTCTACACTTATCAATATGTTGTGATAGAACTAAATTCCCTAAATTTGGGAAGTGAATGTTTGGACAGCATAGTAGCCAGCAGAGCTTTAGTGTGGACGTTATACAAATGATAAACAATAGATCTATATTTTTATACACTTCATTTTGGAGTCATGTGTTAGCCACAGTTTCCGAAATTCATGTCTGAAGTGGGACATCGAAAAATTCTAAAGAAAATGAAAGTGTCTAGACCCTCTACCGAATCTAAGTGAAGTCAGGGTCTCTGGGGCAATCTTTAGATGCACAGCTAGCAAAAGTTTGCAAAGATAGCATTTGTCCAGTATATTTGTTTATTGACCTAATTAGAAAAGTGCAAGAGAATAAGCTACTTTTAAAACCTTGTTCCTACTAGCTGTAGATGGTAAGAGGTCCCCAAACTCTAAAACACATTCTGAGATCAATAAAATAAGCATCTAGAAAAATAACCTCTTATTTCATTTCCAGACAGGCAGCAGAATTTCATTTTAGCCACAAAGCAAGATTTAGAAGTCCATAAGAAATGATGTAAGCAGGAGCTATCCTGGAGAAGAAACTACAAAATCTGAACAAGCAAAGACTGGATAATAAACATGTATTGTATGCTTGCTTCCTAGATTGTCACAAACGCCCCCCTCCATACCCTGCAGATCTTTTTCCCTCTTCTACTAATTTTTCTTGACTCCCCCCAAATTTTGTCCATCTTACACATATCAGATTAGATAAAGTTTTAATACCTTGAATCAGGTCTAACTTAAAACATGCATACTCTTTTCTTGTCTGTCTTTCTCACTAGAGTGTGAGGTGAGGCCATGTGTTATTTTTCTTTGACTGCATCTGGCACACAGGAATAATAATAATTGTTCCTGTTTGTTATGTATCGCGCCTCGTGCTAAACAATTTACATAAATGGCAAGCTAATTGGTTAGACTCTTTTTCTCCCTGTAGTTTCACCTCCTTTCTTGGTTATCAGTGGTTAATCAGCATTTGTGTTTCTTTGCCTCAGAAATCTTTGCAGGGTGGAAAGTAGATGTTGCAGATATCATTAGCTTTTCCTAATGATTAAGACCAGGAAGCACGTACTTGTTGGCTAGGATGGTGAGGTAGAAGAATGGAGTGACTGTGAGGTGAGAGAAAGGAAGAGAGACAGCTATAAGCCATCTTCCCAGCCTGCAAATAATGAAGATAAGTTAGAGGTCTGGGCTTCTGGAATGTAATATGCCTAGTTTTAAAACCAGGAAAATCTGTATCAAACTTGCATGAGTTAGTCACCATAGATGGAATGATGAAGCTGTCAAGGAAGGCAAGACCTGTAATGGGAGAGTCTGTGATGTTCATCTGCAGAGAGGGGTGATTCCAGATATAGGTGCTTTTAAACTTGCTAAAGATTCTCTTGCCCTAGGTGAAACTCAGAAATAAAAGACCTGCTGTATCTGAAGACACAATTAAGTCTATGACAACAGGCATTTCAGTAGAAACCAGTGTAGAAGATTAGAGAGTTCTTGGATGTCTTGGTGTCACCACTATTTGTTGATCTGTGCCAGGTATTGTGTGATGAACTGGGAATACAGTTGGCTAACTAGTATTGTGGGGATAGAGGGTGGCTAACAAGTCACTGCCCTTGAAAAACTGAAGAAGACAAAATAAAATGTACCTTTTTGTTATTTTTAAAGACAGGGTCTCATTCTGTTACCCAGGCTCAGGCTGGAGTGCAGTGTCATGATCAGGGTTCCTGGCCTCCTAGGCTCAAGTGATCCTTCCCATTTAGCCTCCCGAGTAGCTGGGATTACAGGCATGGGTCACCACACCCGGCCAACTAAATGTACTTTTGTTCCAAAAGAGGGATGTACCGGGGAATATTCAATGGGAGACAGACGTATTGGATACCATCCTGGATATGATGATACCACTGGGTAGATGGTCAGTCACTACATCTTCGCGTTTATGTGTAAGAAAATAAAGGAAGGTGGGGCACATGTAAGACTTCCTCAAGGAGCTTGCAACTTAATGGGAATTAGATTACACATACACATCAACAACTCAGGGCAATTCCAAGGTAGCAGATGCAGCGCAAATTGATGTAACAAGAGAAGAACTGAAGTCCTCAGAGTCCCAGACAGAACCATTGTAACAATGTGGAATGAGTATGTCTCCGTGGAGGAAAGTTTTGAATCCTGAGGGTATCCATGTATAGAGAGAGATTGGAAAAGAAAGTGAAAGTAGAGTAGACTGTGAAACGTTCAGAGTGAAGGTAAACTGAATGGACAGCTTTCGCATGGTAGAGCTGCCTCCCTTTTCTGGAGGTGTGCTAGAACAGAAGAGACGATATCTGGAGAAAGGGGTGTAGGGGGATGAGACTGAGAGTGACTTAACTATTTCATGTCAATAGAACAGTCTGGCTGCCATGCTGAGAGCTCTTCAAATTTTTTTCCAGACTTCAAGTAACATCTTTACCCTCACTCACCAGCCTTGTTTCCTGTAAACTTTGCCCTTAAGAAGGTAGCTCCAGGTCTTAATTCCTTTCTTCAATCAGAACCAGTATTCTTTGTCTTGTTTTACAGATTTTCATTAGTTTCACTGAGGTCCCAGGTAAGATGTTTGAAATCTGCTAAAAATGTTGGAAATTTGCCACACTGGACAATGACTATGTAGTCCTTGGGGATGGAGATAGTTTTTGGTCACCATCTGTGCTCAACACGGAGCTTGTCCAAGGGAGAGGTGCAATAGCCATCCTAGGAGTTAATTGGGCAGGTCTAAGCACACTGAAGGCTGCCAGAAGTCAGGTAAATAGACAGAAGGTTTGCACAATCATTTTAAAAGCACTGGTCGGCTAGGCACCGTGGTTCACGCCTGTAATCCCAGCACTTTGAGAGGCTGAGGCAGGCAGATCATGAGGTCTGGAGATCGAGACCATCCTAACTAACATGGTAAAACCCCATCTCTACTAAAGATGCAACAAATTGGCCAGGCTTGGTGGCACGTGCTTGTAGTCTCAGCTACTCAGACAGCTGAGGCAGGAGAATGGCTTGAACCCAGGAAGTGGAGGTTGCAGTGAGCCGAGACTGCAGCACTGCACTCCAGCCTGGGTGACAGAGTGAGACTCTGTCTCAGAGAGAGAAAAAAAAAAGCACTGGTTACGCTTTTCAAAATGTTTAATAAAGTATGGTCATACTGTCCTCTGTCAGACAGAAAGAACCCTTCATAAATGAGGCTGCCAGTTAAATGCGTTTTTTCCTCACGAATTATCAGCAGGAATGGGCTTCCTGCAGGGTAGCTCTCAGGATCTGAGAGGGACTAACAGTTACGTCAGGAGAGCTCTTCCCCTAATAATAAACTACCATAATTGTGTTATATTTGTACTAGGAAAATATGCTGAGACTCACTGAATCATAGAAAAACTTCCTAAAAATCTTGGAACTGCAGCCTTTTCTTCTCTCTCCCCAAATTCTCTCTGAAACCCAAACAAATCAACCGTGCATATGTATAATCATTTGGGGATGTAAAAGTTAAAATACATAATCAAACATCCACCAGTGGTGCACTCACGTGACTGGCCTGGGCAGAGTGAATTGCGCCGTTCTCCGAGTTCCCATTGCTTTGTGTTCATGCCTCTTTGATGCCCTTCTCACATTGTAGGTGGTTGATTGATTAGTTCTATCTTCCACATTGACTTGTTGGTTCCTGTAGAGCAAAGAAAGGGTAAAAATATTTAATAATTATCTGTGGTGATAAGCAGTTCCCTATGTTGTCTAATTTAATTTCTTGCATTCAAGTGCCCTAAGAAGTAAGCATTATCTCTGATCATTCTCCAGTTCAAAGCTGATAAGAAGCTTTAGCAAGGCAAACAGTAGCACAGAGACAGACCCCCTGCCTATTTCACTGCAAGACCCCCTCTCCTTTCACACTCCCAAGGCCCTGTTTTACTTCCTTTTATTCTCAGTGCCCAGTTCAGTTCTTGTTAAGGTTCATGGGGGGTTGGCAGGGAGCTTAAATGCTTTGTTTCTGAATGTCTGTGAGGAGTAGGTGAATAGTAACAAAGTCAGCATTGAAGTGGAGATTTCTTAGTGGAGAAAGGTAGAGGTGCTGCCATGGAGAAAGGGAGATGGAGTGGAGTGGAGCATCATGGAAGGAGAAACCAGTGTCTTCAATGTTGAAAACTTTGAGTTTGGGAACCTCAATCTGAGCGGTTGTGTGATTTTCTATAACAGCACTCCACAGCCCATTGGCAGGTGTCCATGTGGAGACAAGGGTTGTAGACTTAAGGCTTGAGGGAGTTGGGGGCACTGTAAGATAGTGGTGGAAGTGGTGGCACCACTTGATGGGGACATAAGTGAAAGCAGAAAGGGCTTAAGAGAAAGGGAGAACATTAAGAGTTTTAAAAATGATTGGCAAATTGAATACAAGGAACTCCTAAAGCCTTAGGAATCGAGTGATGGAGTTAGAAGACTGAGGCATCGTATTTGAAGATTTTAAGATTGAGTTGAGGTGATGAAGAGGTTCAGACTGTGGTCAAGGGGGTGTGTGACTGAAGAGGGATGGAGAGAGGAGATGGAGGGGAGGTCATTGAAATTGAGGCTTCAAGGAACTGAGGAGTCAGGCTTCTGCATGTGTTATCTAGGTGAACATCAAAGTCACCCATAAGGATGTCAGGACATGCATAGAGAGAGGAACCTCTAAACCAGGTGACAAACTTCACTGGATGAACGTGCTGACCATTTGTTTGTTCAGAAACAGGAGAGATGGCGGTAAGTTGCTAAGTAACTGAAAACAAGGTTTTATGTAAAAATGGCATTGGAATGTAAGATGTGACTGATCACACTTCCTCTGACTTTAGGATAAAGAAGTATGAGAGAAATAGACAATATCGTCTTAAGAGTGATAAGCAGGTACATGACGATGTAAGAGATGATGAGGGTTTGAATTAATGGGGTGAATGTGAGGAGGAAGAGGCAAAGCAAGACTGAGAGAGAGCATGAAGGGAGGTTTTGTGTCTGATAGAATGTGAGGGGATGTAAAGAGGGTGTCAGCATTAACTGGGAAGAGAATATTGCTGTTTCCTGAGATCAGGAACACTGGAGCAGAAACAGGTTGGAATCAATGTGTCCTTTGGGGTTTGGTCAGGAAAAGAGAGTCACTAAAAACATTGCAGGAAAAAAGTACTTCATAGAAGAATTAGAGCTTACTCAAATCTGGCAGAAGTAAGCAAAGGTCTAGATGCAGGGGTGGCAAGATGAGAGAGGGAGGCACCAAGTCAGCTGGAAGTACTAGTGCACGTGGACCAGAGTTTGGTAGAAATTTTAAGAAACTGTGGGAGTGGGGTCATAAAGGGAGAGTTTCTGGAAAAGTCTGTGGAAGACCTGCCTTTATGGAAATAGCTTACCCCTGTAGAGACATTGCCTCTGTGGGCCTGAAGTCCAGGACTGAACAATGGGGTTAGGGCTGCTGCTGGTCTGTAGGGGCAGCATTGGGAAGATGAACTGGACACAGAGCAGGAGTAGAGCACTGATACACTGCAGACCACCAGGTCCCTCTTGGCATCTCTTCATCTCCATGTCTTACCTTCTAAGTATGACATCCTCAGCTGTGAACAGTTAGTTATACGTATCTGGAGCTTAGGAAAGAAATCTGCTGTTGTAAAACAGATGGCATCATGGGTCGGCAGACAAACCATGAAAGAAAGGGAAAGCAGGGTGCGGTGGCTCAGGCCTGTAATCCCAGCACTTTGGGAGGCTAAGGCAAGCAGATCACGAGGTCAGGAGATCGAGACCATCCTGGTTAACACGGTGAAACCCCATCTCTACTAAAAAAAATACAAAAAAATTAGCCGGGTGTAGTGGCGGGCGCCTGTGGTCCCAGCTACTCGGGAGGCTGAGGCAGGAGAATGGCGTGAACCCAGGAGGCGGAACTTGCAGTGAGCCGAGATCGCGTCACTGCACTCCAGCCTGGGCGACAGGGTGAGACTCTGTCTCAAAAAAAAAAAAAAAAAAAAAAAAAAAAAAGCTGAGGACAAGACAGAAGAGAAGAAGAGACAGTTTATTGAAATTGAAAGAACCATCTTGATACTGCATAGCAGAAACCAATGAGAGAGCTTCAGGGAGGAGCCTGCCTTCAGCAGAGCCAGGCTCAGAGATGTTAGTGAGACAAGAGTCATACGGACGAGAAAGGAAAGAATCAGCCAACCAACACTTGTGCCTGGGAGTAACTGAATACCTAGTTCTGGGTTAATGTTCCCAGCAGACCCCTTCCAGAATTCCAATGCAGCATAACCTTGCTAAGAAAAGGCAGCAATATGGTACTTTGGGTGTAGACCAACTGAATTCACTATAAATCTCTGTTTCTGATGTAAAAGCATTTGAAAACATGGCCTGATCTTGTGCTTTCTAGTAAAAGTAAGTTTATTGCTGTTTGCTTTGCTGAAAATCCATGTTAACATCTCTGAACCACATTTCTGAGTTTAGTGAATACATACACACTCACATATAAATGTAGAGAATATGATTTCTTAATATCCATAACATTCCTCTGCTTCACTATGCTATTAAGATTATTTAGTTATAAAATAAGAAAAAGATGAAGTATCTGTTGGAATGGTTTTCACATAGACTTTGAAAATCTCCGTTTCCTGGCCAAGATAGCCAATGAGAAGCACCTGTGGTCTGTGGCACTTATAAAGAGGAATGAAGAGGGTGAGTGTGAACACAGCACCTTCAACTGAAACATCCAGGTACTTGCATTGGGACTGATCAGGGATACAAGTTGACCCACAGAGAATGAAGAAAAGCAAGGCAGGTTGATGGCCCATCTGGGAGAAACACAGAGACAAGGGAACCCCCAGTTCCAGACAAGGTAAGCAGTGAGTGAATTTGCAACCCTGGAAAACCACGTTTCTCCCACAGATCTTTGCAACCTGGGGACCAGGAGATCTGCTCGTGAGCCCATGCCACCGGGGTCTTGGACCCAACACGCAGAGCTGTGTGGAGTTTCGGCAGAGCAGCTGCTCAGGCATATACAGAGAACAGGGAGCTTTACATTATTTGGCCCTGCAATTCCCAACAAAGTGTATGCAACTCAGGCAAGGAGGGAGTTCCACACATACCCCTGGGAAGGAGGCTGAATCCAGGGAGCTGAGCAGCCTTGGTCTTCAGACCCCACTTCTACGGCACCACACAAGATAAGACCCACCAGCTTGGAATTCCAACCAGCCACCGCCAACAGGGTGGAGCCTGCCTGAGATGGGACAGAGTCCCTGGGGAGGAGCAGGTCACCATCTCTACTCTTTGGTCAATTCAGACATTCAAGCCTGTACTGTTTGGAGAGTCCAAACAGTCTAGATGAGGAATGGTCCCTGCAGCATAGCACAGCTGCTTTGTCAGAATGTGTCCAGACTGCTTCTTTAAGCAGGACCTGGATTCATTCCTCCTCACTGAGGAGGTCTCCCAGTCAGGACCTGCAGCCACACCCACCTGGACCTATTCTAGCTCTGATCTCTCCATGGGACAGGGGCAGAGTGCCTGGGGGAGGGGAAGACCACCACCTTGGTTGTTTGAGTAATTCAGCAATTCCAGCCTGCGGGCTTTGGAGAGTCCAAGCCAACAAGGGCAGAGATGGTTCATCAGTACGACGTGGCTGTTTTGTCAAAGGCGTGGCCAGACTGCTGCTTTAAGTGGGACCCAAATCCACTGCTCCTCATGAGAAGGTCCCTCCCAGTTAGAACCTCCAGCCACCCCTGCCTATGTTCTATGGCCAAGAGAGTTCTAATTTCTCTTTTGGACAGAGTGCCTGTGAGGTGGGGCAGGTTGCCATGTTGACTGTCTGGGCATCTCAGCCAGTCCAGCCTGTGGGCTTTAGAGAGTTCAAACTAATCAGGAGCTGAATAGATTGCCAACACAACACAGCTGCTCTACCAAAAAGCAGCTTCATGAGAAGCTCATGGAGATATTCCATGAGAAGCTCATCCCCAAGGCAAATAATCATCAAATTCTCCAAGGCAGAAATGAAAGAAAAGCAAGACTAATAGCTAGATTATTAAAGAATAAAAGAGAAGATTCAAATGAACACAATTAGAAATAAGGGGGATATTATCACTGACGCCACAGAAATGCAAAAAACCATCAGAGAATACTATAAAATCTTTGCTGCACATAAACTAGAAAATCTAGAAGAAATGGATAAATTCCTGGACACATATACAATCTCAAGACAGCACCAGGAAGAAATTGAATCCCTGAATAGACCAGTAATGACTTCTGAAATTGAGGCAGTAATACATAGTCTACCAACCAAAAAAAGTCCAGGACCAGGCGAATTCACAGCTGAATTCTACCAGAAGTACAAAGAAGAACTGGTACAATTCCTACTGAAACTATTCCAGAAAATGGAAAAAGAGAGACTTCTCCCTAATTCATACTATGAGGCCGGCATCATCCTGATACCAAAACCTGGCAGAGATACAACCACAAAGGAAAACTTGAGGTCAATATTATTGATGAATATTGATGCAAAAACTCCTCAACAAAATACCAGCAAACCAAATCCAACAGCATATCAAAAAGCTTTTTCACCATGATCAAGTAGGCTAAATCCCTAGGATGCAAGCCTGGTTCAACATACTCAAACCAGTAAATGTGATTTATCACATAAAGAGAACTAAAGACAAAACCCCACATGACTGTCTCAATAAATGCAGTAAAGGCCATTGAGAAATCCCAACATTCTCTCATGTTAAAAACTGTCAATAAACTAGGTATTGAAGGGACATACCTGAAAATAATGACAGCCATGTATGACTGGGAGCATTTCCCTTGAAAACTAGCAAAAGACAAGGTTATCCTGTCTAACCACTCCTATTCAATATAGTATTGAACGCTCTGGCTAGGGCAATTAGGCAAGAGAAAGAAATAATAGGTATTCAAATAGGAAGAGAAGAAGTCAAACTATCTGTTTGCAGATGATGCGATCCTATATCTAGAAAAATCCATCATCTTAGCCTAAAACCTTCTTAAGCTAATAAGCAACTTCAGCAAAGTCTCAGGATACAAATTGCTAGCATTCCTATACACCAGCAACAGGCAAGCCAAGAACCAAATCAGAAACACAATCCCATTCACAATTGCCACAAAAAGAATAAAATACTTGGAAATACAACTAACAAGGGAAGTGAAAGACCTCTTCAAGTAGAACTATGAATAACTGCTCAAAGAAATCAGAGATGAAACAAACAAATGGAAAAACATTTCATGCTGATGGATAGGAAGAATCAATATTGTGAAAATGACCATACTGCCCAGAGCAATTTGTAGATTCAATGCTATTTCCATTAAACTGCCATTGACATTCTTCACAGAATTAGTAAAAAACTACTTTAAAATTCATATGGAACCAAAAAAGAGCCTGAATAGCCAAGACAATCTTAAACAAAAAGAACAAAGCTGAAGAAGGCATCATGTTATCCTACTTCAAACTGTACTACAGGGCTGCAGGAACCAAAACAGCACGATACTGGTACAAGAATACATACATAGACCAATGGAACAGAATAGAGAATCCAGAAATAAGATTGCACACCTTCAACCATCTGGTCTTCGACAATCCTGACAGAAACAAGCAATGCAGAAAGGACTCCCTATTTAATAAATGGGAGAACTGGCTGGACATATGCAGAAAATTGAAACTAGACCCTTTCCTTACACCATATACAAAAATCAACTCAAGGTGTATTAAAGACTTAAGTGTAAAACCTAAAACTACAAAAACCCTAGAAGAAAACCTAGGCAGTACCATTCAGGATGTAAGTACAGGCAAAGATTTCATGACGGAAATGCCAAAAACAATTGCAACAAAAGCAAAAATTGACAAATGGGATCTAAATAAACTAAAGAGCTCCTGCACAGCAAAAGAAACAACAGAGTAAACAGACAACCTACAGAATGGGAGAAAATTTTTGCAATCTATCTATCTGACAGAGGCCTAATATCTGGCATTTATAAAGAACTTAAACAAATTTAGAAGAAAAAAAACCCATTAAAAAGTGGGCAAAGCACATGAACAGACACTTCTCAAAATCAGACATACATGCAGCCAACAAACATATGAAAAAAAGCTCAACATCAGTAATCATTAGAGGAATGCAAATCAAAACCACAATGAGATAACATCTCACACCAGTCAGAATGACTATTATTAAAAAGTCTAAAAAACAACAGATTCTGGTGAGATTGTGGAGAAAAAGGAACACTTTTGCAATGTTGGTGGAAGTGTAAATTAGTTCAAACATTGTGGAAGACAGTGTGGCAATTCCTCAAAGACCTAGAGGCAGAAATACCATCTGACCCAGCAGTCCCATTACTGGGTATATATCCAAAGGAATATAAATCATTCTATTATAAAGATATATGCATGCATATGTTCATTGCAGCACTATTCACAATAGCAAAGACATAGAAGCAACTTACGTGCCCATCAATGATAGACTGGATCCAGAAAATGTGGTACATATACACCATGGAATATTACGCAGCCATGAGAAGGAATGAGATCATGTTCATTGAAGGGACAGGGATGGAGCTGGAGGTCCTGATCCTTAGCAAATTAACCCAGGAACAGAAAACCAAATACAGCTTGTTCTCACTTATAAATGGGAGCTGAATGATGAGAATACATGGACACGTGGTGGGGGAACAACATACACTGAGGCCTGGTGAAGGGTTGATGGTGGGAGGAGGAAGAGCATCAGGAAGAATAGCTAATGGATGCTGGGCTTAATACCTGGGAGATGGGAAGATCTCTGCAGCAAACCACCATGGCACAGGTTTACCTATGTAACAAACCTGCATATCCTGCACATATACCTGTGAACTTAAAATAAAAGGTGGAAATAAAAAAAAGAAAATCTCATTTTGAGTATACTATGTTTTAAAATGTGTTCAACTGTGTAAGTAATTCCACAAGTTACGGTTTTTCTTGCTTGATTGTAAGTTGAACTTCTGTGTTCTTTCATATAAATATATATATTTTATCAAATATAGGCTCTGCAATTTAGTTTTTTTACTTGTTTAAAAATTTTATAAATAAAATGAAAGTGTTAGCTTCTGGTGCTACAAACTGCTTTTCTGAGCTTTATGTAAAGAAATGACAGATTTGTGCCTAATTCTGTACAATAAGATTTCTTAATCTGTCACCTAGGCTGGAGGGCAGAGTGCAGTGGCTCTATCTCGGCTCACTGCAACCTCCGCTTCCCAGGCTCAAGTGATTCTCCTGCCTCAGCCTCTTGAGTAGCTGGATTACAGGCATGCGCCACCGCACCTAGCTGATTTTTATATTTTTACTAGAGATGGGATTTCACCACATTGGCCAGGCTAATCTTGAACTCCTGACCTCATGATCTGCCGGCCTCAGCCTCTCAAAGTGCTGGGATTACGGGCGTGAGCCACCTTGCCCAGCCAGTAAGTTATTAATAAGTTTTTGCTCTTCTACATAGTGTAACTCCAGTTTATTTATTCCATTCATTCAAGTTTGGTCTATAGGGCTTCTCGTCTTCCTACTTTAATAGAGAATTGGAGTGAAAATATTAACGTTTTTCAAATAAAAGTTTATTTTGTATTTGAAAAAATTAAGTATACAGATATACCTCTGTACCTGTTTAAAATTCATAAATCTAGCCTTTTGTTTTTTATATGTTTTGAAATATAATATACATAAAACATGACTGAAAAAATGAAAGTCCTCTTTGTATTCCCTTAGGTCCACATCCCCCCCAAATATGTGTATATGCCCATCATATACCAGATTTTCATACATGAGTTACTTCATTACTGGGCTATCCGTTTTCCGTTTTGACTTGGTGACCCGGATCCTTTTAATCATCCCTACATCAGTGCCACCATATGTTAGTTATTCTACCTTTATTATAAGTTTTGAGATTTTTATATTCTTGCTTTTTGTCACATTTCTTAGCATTCAATTCCTGTTTTTCAACACTTCTGGCATATTACTTTTAGAATCAGTGATATTAAATATAGATGAATTTGAGAAGAATTTACATCTTTACAATATGAAGTCATTTCATTAATAAACACAACATACCTCTCCATTTATTCATACGTTTCCATTTATCCCTTAGCTCTTAGAATAATATTGGAGAATTTCTCCGTAAAGATCATGTTTATCTTTTATGAGGTTGTTCCCAAATATCTTATGCTTCTTGTTCTTGTGAATGGGAACTTTAAAACACTTACATTTGGTTACATTGGTGGATAGGAATGCTATTAATTTTTGTAAATCATCTTGTATGTGGAAACTCATTTGTTGGTTTTTACACTTCGTCTATGTAGACAAACACAACATCTGTACATGATGATTTCATCCTTTTCTAATCTTTGTATCTCCTGCTTTCCCCACCTCACTGTCCCTATTTTACTGGATTTATTAGTGCCTTTCAAATTGTCCTGTTTTCTAATTCTTAAGTTTGATTCCTTTCATGTTTTTGTATCCGATGACTGTTGCTCATGCATGTGTAAGTTTTGCCTGTGAGCTAATTTTCATCAGAATCCTCTTCTGTACAGATTAAGTGGTTTTTAGCTTACAGAAACATCTCCATAGACAGTTTCTGAGTTATTTTTTTCTCCACTCTAGCCTTTGTGGTTTATGGGTTCTGGACAAGTGTTTGCAACAGTTTCTTACTTTATGTTTTCACATCATAAAGGTATTGGAGATTTTGGGTCCCCACTATCCTAGGGATACCAACTAGAGGCTTTGTTTTCTTGTTGCTTGCTCTGTTTCTATCCATGTCTTGGGGTCCCAACCCCTAGGTCCTATCCTTTGGCTGATAATGTGAGCTCTTTACTAATGGGAAGTTGCTGTCCTGGCTCCCACATTTATGCAGGGAGCTCAGGCAGTCAGCTCCTAACCTGACTGACTCTTTCTTGACTGCCATATCCCTACTGCCTCCCTGAGGATTTTTTTTTAATGCCCAACCTCTCAGGCCTATACCCCTATACTGATTTGTTTACTCTGACAAATTGCACAAGTTTCGTTTTAATCACAACTGAAATGTTTTCCCACTAAATGTTTAGCACTAGAAAATGTCCTTTAAAAATTTAGAGCATGGCTACCTACTTGAAATTTAAAAATGGTATTTCATTTGCACATAGTATGCGTGTGTGTGTGTGTGTGTGTGTATGTGTGTGTGTTTGTGTCTGTGTGTGTTGTTTTGGAAAAAGAGCCTCATCAAACATAGTTTTCATGAGTTTTCTTTATCTGTGCATGTGGGGAAAACTTAAAAAGCATAACACAATGAATGACAATTGGTATTAGGTAAATGGATCTTAGAAAATGTTTGAAGTTACTTTTAGAAAACTTGTTTTTTGTAAGTACTTGATGTATTCTCTCTAAAATCGTGTTCATAGTAGCACTCTCTAATACTTATTCAGAAGAATAAAACTGCATCGGGGTCCTCTGGTCATAAATTTTGACTTAGTAGAACCAGTAGAATCAAAGAACCATAAAATACTAGAAATTTAGTTTGAAAATAAGTTTTTTATAGAAAATACAATGATACTATTTGAAGAAGGGGTTATGCATTTTATATAGCAGATTTTTTTTCGGGGAGAGAAGGATACTTTTGTAAATATAGTGTTGCTTCGGCTAAAGATTATATCATTCTTGTTTAGAAAATGAATTCTCAATAAGTGTTTGAAATATGTATTTAATGAGTTTACTGAGGATGGAATTTGAAATCTTGGATGAGAATACATTGTGGAGATAATGATTTTAAGTTTGAGGGGAAAAAACCTAGTAACTGGGGAAGAGCCTTATGATGCTCCCCTCCTTCTCAGAATTTTCGATTATTTCAAATCTTTTATGTATTGTGTTTTCTAATATTTAAAGAAAAATCAAATGCTCTTTTCCTTTTACCAAAACAGAAGGGAAAATGTGTCATGTCTTTGTCTCCTATCTCCTTCAGACACTGAAACACAAAGGCTGTAGGTGTAGTTTCTACCCAGGGAAAAACCTTAAAAGGTCTTGGCTGGCTATATCTTAGCATTATGAAAGAGTCCCAGATGGGCTATCCAAGACCATATTTCTATCCCAGCTCTGGGAATTTAAGCAAATATCTTTCATTATTTAGAATTCCATTGTCATGCTGTCATTCCATGAGACTATAAGCCTAGTGATCTAATACGAGGTCGGTGTGCAAATGGAGGCCTGTGGTCATGAACAGCTTTCCCATCAATATTTGTGATATTTTTGTGCTGGTTGAAAACCAACTGGATAAGTGTAGAGAGATCTGAAAAATCAGAATAAGAGGACAATGAAAGTAATAAAGTTTCTTCCTGAAGATCACCATTCTCTGCTCAGCTATTTTACATTTAAGGAGTGTGATTGCCCCATGGCTTGTGAAGCAATATAGGAAGGTAGGTGGGTGTAGGTCCTGAAATTGGATAGACTTGACTTGAATTGACCAGGTCTAGGGATTTGAATTCATTATATGTAAATAGGGGATAAGAATCCATCCCTGTTGAGTCCTCATTAGCATGAAAATAACATGGCCAGCAAGCAGCACGCTGCACAACCTCAGTAAAGGGTAGCTACTTTTATATAGTTTTTCCTGGTGTTTCCAGAGACAAAAGTAATCTAGCAGGTGTATACTTGGACAAAAAAAAAAAAAAAAAAAATGAGCAATGCTCATCCTCCAACATAGATAGCAATTAAAGTTAGCAGATTCTAATCTTGGAACAATTTTGGACAAAAGGATAATACTCTGCCTCTAGAAACAAGATTATCAGTTCTTGCATTAAAATAAAAAAACTTTGCCACTAATATGGACTCAGAGTATTACACCTTACTCGTGAGTAAAAACAGGGGAACCAAGATTTTTATTTTCTTTCAGAAAATAAAATTAAACAAAAATTTAAAACCCCAACAGCAGAAACAACAGGCATTACAAAAGAGCGTTATAATCTTTCTCCTTGGATGGAGGTGAGGCAAAAAATAAAAAAGACCAGGATATTTAAAGACTTGATGCATAATTTATGTGCAGGGCTATTTTTGCAGACTTTTGTAATAGCAAAAGAGATGAGATGGCGTCAGCAAAAATGAAATGAAAGTGGAGTTTAGATTAATCTCACAATAAGTTCCCCGAAAAGAGGCCCCTGAATATATGGTTCTTCCCTCAACAATTATGGGAAGGTGTGACTATTTAAAAGTCCTACAAAACTGGTGGAAAAAAATTCAGACAAAACCCAATTTCCCGTTCAGATGAGGTCATTGTAAATGTCAATATTTCCATCAGCATCAGCGACTGCAGTTTGGAGTTGGAGTATCCTGAGGCAGAACTCTATCTAGAGTGCTTCACTCTAGTAGCTAACGTTTGACCAGTGCGCTATACTGGTTTTATGCAGTATCACATATAATCTGTTAATGATTAATTTAAAAATTACTCAACGATGTTAAAATAACAGTCAATAATTTATCTTCCTTGTGATGTAATAAACGAGTTACAACTGGGCTCTGAAGCAACAAATATTTGAGCACCTGATGTGTGCTAGAGAGTGTTCCCGGCTTCAGGCATTTGAGAGTAAACATTCAAAGTCCCCTAGCTTCTACTCTAGCTCTGGAGGACAGGCAATAAACAAACAAACAACTTTATGAATAAAATAATTTTAGGAAGTGAAAAGTTCTATGAAGTCATTAAAATCAGGCACAAGATCGGGAATGCCTAGATCATGAGAGTACCTTCAGCCAGGTCAGGCAGAAGGATGCCGAGTAGAAGTGGCCTTTGAGCTAAGTCCTGCATCATGAGAAAAAGGGAGGTGTAGAATACAGTTCTATGCAGTAAGTAGCAAGTATGAAGAACTTGACACCAGAATAAGGCTAGCATGTTCTAAGGACTGAGAATAGACCAGTATGGCTGGTGCATATGGGAGGAAGGAGCAGTAAATAGAAAATAAGGTCAAGGACGACATGTGTATACTTGTCTATGAACTGCAAATATACACAAAATGGATTTTAAAGGTAAAGCATCATGACTATTTACTAAATAACTAGGGAGAGGCTTGTGGGTATTTAAAAAACTTTACATGTGATTTATTTAAATAGCAATGATCCCTACCTAACTAGAGAAAAGGAATATAACTAATTGTGTACTGTATGTTTTATAATATATTATTTGATTTTCCTAATCACTGTTATTTTCCAGAGTATGGTATTGAGGCTTACTGAAGTTAAAGGATTGTCCAAGGTCATAAAGCCAGGGTTATGAACTCTAGCAGGTGTCAGTCCCCTCATAGAGAATAGCTATGCCCCAGGGAATGGCTTCCCCTGCACCCATGTTACGGATGGCAGAGCCATTTTACTATGCATGGTTGCATAGCCCTTTCATGTCTTATAAAGTAAACTATATTTATGAAAGCAGAAGTACACCAGCAATGCTCCCAACATCTGTAACAACCTCACATTTCCAGTGCAAATTGTCCTTACAACATGACCATTCAAAAAGAAGAAAATATGAACCATAGTAGTTGTTCAAACAATCAAATGCTGGGCAAAGGACAAAGTAGTTGTTCAAACAATCAAATGCTGGGCAAAGGACAAAGAAGATATGTCTTTGTAAAAATTCACTCATCAGAGCTAGGAGTGGCGGCATGTGCCTATAGTCCCAGCTACTCTCAAGGCTGAGCAGTACAGCCATTTGAGCCTAGGAGTTTTAGGCCAGTCTGAGCAACATAGAGAGAAACCTGTTTCTAAAAATAAAACACAAAATGAAACAAAAAATTCACTCATGAAAAAATAAGCATTTATAGTTAGCAGAAATGACCCCTCAATGTTTGAGAACACAAATAGTGTTAGAAAGCAATTTCATAGTTCATTTCAATAGTTATAAAACTGTTCAATCCTTTGATACAACAAGAATTTTACTCTTGGGAATGTAAAAAAAAAAATTTAAGTGTAAGAACATTACTTACACATGAATATATTATTTATGGCACTTTCTTTAATGCACAAAAAATCCTCAAACAAGGGCAAAAAACAGGCTCTTGATGAATTATTGTGCTGACATTTAAATTAATCCTTATGAAGATGATATAGCTTCATGAAAATATTACCTAAAATGTAACACTTGAGTGAATAGAGCAGAACAGGAAAGAAACAAGGTAGTCTTTTTTAAAATTTTAATTTAAGTTCCAGGATACACGTGCAGGATGTGCAGATTTGTTACATAAGTAAACATGTGTCATGGTGGTTTGTTACACTTATGAACCCATCACACAGATGTGAGGACCAGAATGCATTACTATTTATCCTGATGCTCTCCCTCTCCTCCGTGTGTCCATGTGTTCTCATTGTTCAGTTCCCACTTATAAGTCAGAGCTGAAGTGAGAACATGCAGTATTTGGTTTTCTGTTCCTGCGTTAGTTAGCTGAGGTTGGTGACTTCGAGCTCCATCTATGTACCTGCAAAGAGCACGATCTCATTCCTTACTATGGCTGCATAGTATCTCATGATGTATATGTACCCTATTTTCTTTATCCAGTCTATCACTGAGGGGCATTTGGGTTGATTCTACATATCATGCTGCAATGAACATACACATATATGTATCTTTATAATAGAATGATTTATATTCCTTTGGATATATACCCAGTAATGGGATTGCTGGGTCAAATGGTATTTCTGCTTCTAGGTCTTTGAGGAATCGCCACACTGTCTTCCACAATGGTTGAACTAATTTACATTCCCACCAACAGTGTAAAAGCATTCCTGTTTCTCCACAGCCTCACCAGATCTGTTTTTTCTTCACTTTTAAATAATTACCATTCTGACGGACATGAGATAGTATCTCATTGTGGTTTTGATTTGCAGTCCTCTAATAATTACTGATGTTGAGCTTTTTTTCATATGTTTGTTGGCTGCATATATGTCTGATTTTGAGAAGTGTCTGTTCATGTGCTTTGCCCACTTTTTAATGGGGTTGGTTTTTCTTGTAAATTTGTTTAAGTTCCTTGTAGATTTTGGATATTAGACTTTTGTCAGATGGATAGATTGCAAAAATTTTCTCCCATTCAGTAGGCTCTCTGTTCACTCTGATGATAGTTTCTTTGGCTGTGCAGAAGCTCTTTAGTTTAATTATATCCCATTTGTCAATTTTTGCTTTTGTTGCAATTGCTTTTGGCATTTCCATTATGAAATCTTTGCCTGTGCCTATGTCCTAAATGGTTATTGCCTAGATTTTTTTCTAGGGTTTTTATAGTTTTGGGGTTACTCCATCTTGAGTTAATTTTTGTATAAGGTGTAAGAAAGGGATCCAGTTTTAATTTTCTGCATATGGCTAGCCAGTTCTCCCAGCACCATTTATTAAATAGGGGATCCTTTCCCCATTGCTTGTTTACATCAGGTTTGTTGATCAGATGGTTGTCCAATATCAGATGGTCTTATTTCTGAGTTCTCTATTCTATTTCATCGGTCTATGTGTCTGTTTTTGTAGCAATACTATGCTGTTTTGGTTATTTTAGCCTTGTTGTATAGTTTGAAGTCAGGTATCATGATGCCTCCAGCTTTGTTCTTTTTGCTTAGGGTTGTCTTAGCTTAGCTAGATTGTCTTTGCAGATCATGTCATCTGCAAACAGGGACAGTTTGGCCTCCTCTCTTCCTATTTGAATGAGTTCAACCATTGTGAAAGACAGTATGGCAGTTCCTCAAAGATCCAGAAGCAGAATACCATTTGACCCAGCAATCCCATTACTGGGTATACGTCCAAAGTAATATAAATCATTCTATTATAAAGATACATACATATGTATGTTCATTGCAGCACTATTCACAATAGCAAATACATAGCTTTATTTCTTTCTCTTGCCTGATTGTCCTGGCCATAACTTCCAATACTATGTTGAATAGGAGTTATGAGAGACTTTATTATAGTCTTGTGCCTGTTTTCAAGGGCAAGGCTTTCAGCTTTTGCCCGTTCAGTACGATATTGGCTGTGGGTTGGTCACATAAGGCTCTTATTATTTTGAGGTATGTTCCATCAATACCTAGTTTATTGAAAGTTTTTAACATGAAGCGATGTTTAATTTTATCAAAGGTCTTTTCTGTGTCTATTGAGATAATCATGTGGTTTTTGTCTTTAGTTCTGTTTATGTGATGAATTATGTTTATTGATTTGCATATGTAGAACCAGCCTTGCAACCCGGGCATGAAGCTGACTTGATCATGGTGGAAAAACTTTTTGATGTGCCGCTGGGTTGGGTTTGCCAGTATTTTATTGAAGATTTTTGCATCTATGTTCATCAGGAATATTGGCCTGAAGTTTTCTTTTATTGTTGTATCTCTGGCAGGTTTTGTTATGAGAATGATGCTGGCCTCATAAAATGAGTTAGGGAGGAGTCTCTCTCTTTCAATTGTTTGGAATAGTTTCAAAAGAAATGGTACTAGCTTCTATTTGTACTTCTGATAGAATTCAGCTGTAAATCTGTCTAGTCCTGGACTTTTTTTGGTTGGTAGGCTATTTGTTAGTGCTTCAATTTTAGAGCTTGTTATTATTCTATTCAGGGATTCAACTTCTCCCTGGTTCAGTCTTGGGAGGGTGTATGCATCCAGGAATTTATCCATTTCTTCTAGGTTTTCTAGTTTATTTGCATAGAAGTGTTTATACTATTCGCTGATGGTGGTTTGTATTTCTGTGGGGTCAGCCATGATATTCCCTTTATCATTTTCATTGTGTCTATTTGATTCTTCTCTCTCTTCTTATTAGTCTAGCTAGCCATCTATTTTATTAAATTTTTAAAAATCTCCTGGATTAATTGATTTTTTTCGAATGGTTTTCTGTGTCTCTATGTCCTTCATTTCTGCTCTGATCTTGGTTATTTCTTGTCTTCTGCTAGCTTTGGGGTTTCTTTGCTCTTAGTTCTCTAGTTTTCTTAGTTGTGATGTTAGGGTGTTGATTTGAGATCTTTCTAGTTTTTTGATGTGGGCAATTAAAGCTACACATTTCCCTCTTAACTCTGCCTTAGCTGCATCCCATAGTTTCTGGTACATTATGTCAAATATCTTTGTTCTCATTGGTTTCAGAGAACTTCTTTATTTCTGTCTTAATTTCATTATTTACCCAGGAGTCATAAAGGAGCAGGTTGTTCAATTTCCATGTAGTTGCATAGTTTTGAGTGAGTTTCTTAATCTTGAGTTCTAATTTGATTGTGCTGTGGCCCTAGAAACTGTTATGATTTTAGTTCTTTTGCATGTGCTGAGGAGTGTTTTACTTCCAGCTGTGTGATTCATTTTAGACTAAGTTCCATGTGGTGCTGAGAAGAATGCATATTCTGTTGTTTTTGGATGGAGAGTTCTGTAGATAACTATCTGGTCCATTTGACCCAGAGCTGAGTTTAAGTCCTGAATATCCCTGTTAATTTCTGTCTCAATGATCTGTGTAAAATTGACAGTGGGTTGTTAAAGTCTCGAACTATTATTGTTTGAGAGTCTAAGTCTCTTTGTCAATCTCTAAGAACTTTTTTTTATGAATCTGGCAGCTCCTGTATTAGGTACATATGTATTTAGGATAGTTATCCCTTTTTGTTGAATTGAACCCTTTACTATACTGTAATACCCGTCTTTGTCTCTTTTGATCTTTGTTGGCTTAACTGCTTTTTCTGTTTTCCATTTGCTTGGCAAATTTTCCTCATCCTTTTACTTTGAGCCTGTGTGAGTCTTTGCATGTGAAATGGATCTCTTGAATACAGCATGCCAATGGATCTTGACTCTTTATGCAGCTTGCCATTCTGTGTCTTTTAATTAGGGCATTTACAAGGTTAATATTATTATGTATAAATTTGATCCTATCATCATGATGCTACCCGGTTATTTTGCAGACTTGTTGATGTAGTTGCTTCATAGTGTCATTAGTCTTTGTACTTCAGCGTGCTTTCGTATTGGCTGGTAATGGTTTTTCCTTTCCATATTTAGTGCTTCCTTCAGGAATTCTTGCGTGGCAGGCCTGGTGGTGATGAATTCCCTCAGCATTTGTTTATCTGAAAAGCATTTTATTTCTCCTTTGCTTATGAAGTTTAGTTTGCTTGGATATGAAATTTTGGGTTGAAAATTCTCTTCTTTAAGAATGTTGAATATTGGCCTTCAATTTCTTCTGGCTTGCAGGGTCTCTGTTAAGAGGTCTGCTGTTAGTCCAATGGGCTTCCCTTTGTAGGTTACCTAGTCTTTCTCTCTGGTTGCCCTTAACATTTTTTGTTTCACTTCCACCTGGAGAATCTGATGATTATGTGTCTTGGGGTTGATCTTCTCATGAAGTATCTTATTAGGGTTCTCTGGATTTCCTGAATTTGGCCATTGGCCTGTCTTGCTAGGTTGGGGAAGTACTCCTGGATGATATCTCGAAGTATGTCTTCCAACTTGGTACCATACTCCTCATTTCTTTTAGGTATCCCAATCAATTGTAGGTTAGGTTTTTTGTTTTTGTTTTTGTTTTTTTTTTTACATAATCTCACAATTCTCCATTGTTTTGTTCATTCCTTTTCATTCTTTTTTCTCTAATCTTGTTTGCCTGTCTTATTTCAGCAAGATAGTCTTCAAACTCTGAAGTCCTTTCCTCTTTTTAGTCTATTGACCATTAATACTTGTGGTTGCATTGTGAAGCTCTCATGTTTTATTTTTCAGCTCCATCAGGTCATTTATTGCTCTCTCTAAACTGGTTATTCTGATTAACAGCTCCTGTAATGTTTTATCATGGTCTTAGCTTCTTTGCATTGGGTTAGAACATGCTTCTTTAGCTCAGTGAAATTTGTTATTACCAACTTTCTGAAACTTACTTCTGTGAATTCATTCATCTCAGCCTCAGCCCAGTTCTGCGCCCTTGTTGGAGAGGCATTGTGATATTTGGAGGAGAAGAGGCACTCTGGCTTTTTGAATTTTCAGCATGTTTTTCATTGATTCTTTCTCATCTTCGTGAGGTTATTTAGCTTTGATCTTTGAGGCTGCTGACCTTTGGATGGGGTTTTTGTGGGGACTTTTTGATTGATGCTGTTGTTGCTTTCTGTTTGTTTTTCTTTTAACAGTCAGGCCCCTTTTCTGAAGGTCTGCTTCCATTTGCCGGGGATCCAGTCCAGTCCCTATTTGCCTGGGTCCCTCCTGTACCTAGAGGTGTCACCTGTGGAGGCTGCAGAACAGTAAAGATGGCTCTCTGCCCCTTCCTCTGGGATCTCTATCCCAGAGGGCACCAACCAAATGTCAGTGGGAATGCTCCTGTGTAAATTGTGTGGTGACCCATGTTGAGGGGATCTCACCCAGTCAGGAGGCATGACGCACTTCACAAAGCACTCTGATTTCTCCTTGGTAGAGGGGGTGCACTGCGCTGGGGGGAATCTCCCTCATCCAGACTGCCTAGATTCTTAAGATCCAGGAGGGGGAATGGCTAAGTCTGCTGAATCATGAAGACTGAGGCCATCCCTTCTCCCAGGGGCTGTCTTACAGGGAGATCACAGTTATGTCCATAAACCCTTGGCTGGCGTTGCAGAAATTCCCATGGGGAGGCCCCAACCAGTGAGTAGGGATGGGACGTGGTTCTGCCTAAAGGTGTCGTCTGTCCATGATGTGCCACAGCTGCTGTGATGCACTGTGGGGGATTTCTCCTGGGTCTAAATCACCCAGTCGCCCTGACACTGGCAGGGGAATAACTGCAGACTGAAACTGCAGTGATGGTGGCCACCCCTCCCGCCGGGAGCTCAGTTGTCTTAGGCAGCAGGCAGCCACAGTGATGGCAGCCGCTCCTCCCTGAGAACTTGGTAGTCTTGGGCAGTCTCCAGCTGAGTGGCCACCAAGATTCTGCACAGCTCTGTGCTTGGGATCTAAGGCCCTGCTGGCGTGGGCTCATAAGGGGGATCTCCGGATCCGTGGGTTGCACAGATCCATGGAAAAAGTGTGGTTTCCTGGGTGGGGTAGTACAGTTACTCACCTCCTCACTTGGCTGGGGGTGGGAGCTCCCCCAGCCATGTGGCTCCTCGGTGGGCTGTCACTCCACCCTATTTTTGTTTGCTTTCCATGGGTTGCACCAACTGCCTAGTTAGTCCCAATGAGAGAAACCTGGATACCTTGGTTGCCGGTGCACTCACCATTTTCATCTTCTTGTGGGGAGCCTCTGACTGTAGCCATTTCTATTCAGCCTTTTAGTCCCTCCTCCCAAGGTAGTCTTAATAGCATTTTAAGATTTGCATCAGCACCTTCAGAAAGGCTAGAAATGAACAAAATGTTAAATTGGCAGTTTGTACCTATGTTGCCATTTCAAGAATTTTAATTTAATATTTTGCCTTCTATTTTATTTTTACAATAAGTAAAATACATTTTAGCAAATAATTTGTTTGGAGTTCTGCTTTCATGTTGGATATTAAAAATTACATCCTCCCATACCAGTCCTACCTTCTGTTTACTGCTCAACCTTGCTCTGAGCTGTGGGGAAAGAGGAGAGGAGACAGCAGGGAAGGAAATCAGAGAGGTTTTCTGCATGATCTGCTCTTGTTCAGGATCATGGATGGATGCTGATGGCAAGACTCTGTCCTCCTTCTGATGTGTAACCCTGTTTATACCCAGAGAAATATTCCTAACTTGAAGTGCGTAAGGGAGGTGCTATTATGACAAAGGGTTGCAATTGGCCCTAAGTACAAACCCTTCCATCTTCAGCATCTGGAGAAATTTGGAGAAACTCAGTGTCAGAAGAATTGACAGAGAAAATTCAATAAACCAACAGAAAGGCCATGGGAGAGGTTTGTTTCTCCAGCACAGAGGCTCCAAAAATACTTGCACTTCCTTTCATTGTCCAGTTCATGGTTATCAGCCCCAGTGGGATGAATGATAAAAAACAACACGACATTCCTAAAGCTCCAAATGCCTCACTGTGATCATTAGCAGATTTAGCTTCCTAATGATCTTCCCACTGAAATGTCAACATAAATACAAATACACACACAAAAGATTGCAATGACATTGGTAATAAGGGCTATTGTTCATCAATGGGTTACTTTCTTGAAAAGTTTCCTAAAGGAATCAAGAAATGTTGGAAGTTCTCTCATTACCAAACATCTCTAAATGAACAATGTATTAAGGCAAGTGAAAATGAGGAAGGGATTTTAGTTCATCCCCTGGTATATCCTTACATGAGAAACTCAGGGTGAATGCTGCCGAGCAGATATCCTGAGTAAATATCTTCCTCACTCCCCAAGTAGCAGCATCCTGAGGGGCAGTTGCCTGTATTTGGTCCTTCCCCATACTCCTCCCTGACTCAGCAATGCCACTCAACATACTTTGCAGGGACTACAACTCTCAATGGTAAAAGCAAAAGGACTAGCTCATGCATCCTGCGATATAGGATTTCAGCAGCAGCTGGGGGATTGGCCAGAAGCCGCTTGGTACCAGTGTGGTAAGGGTATTTGGTATTTTCCTATACTTCTTCTTGCACATGATTTGAAAAGTTACCTTAAAATAAATCAACTCTCCAATAGCCAGAGGCCATGTAAAAGGAGTCTTGTTCCACTACAGCTCCCCTAAATATGAGTCAACTTGATGTTGTACTTTTATCAGTATCTGTGCACAAAGGCTTGTCCTCAGCTCTTTATAGGAGACACTGATTCTGACAACACTAGAAAAGATGGTGATAGGAATCACAGGAAATACATATACCTTGTGCATGGGAAAATGCAGACCTGCTTAGTGCTGTCTTCGTTCAACCTGAGGACACAAATACAAAGTTCACATGAGGTTTAGAGAGAAAGACTCTTACACAGCACAAGGGAATTAGTGCCTTATATATGTAGAGGCAAGGTGAACCTGTGAAAATTATTTACTAAAGTTATGAGAAAGAAAACTTAATGTTTGCTCTTATTTCTCAATAATGATTTATGAAATTAGATTAGGAAGAGAAAGCTACAGATAAATGTTTAAGAATCAGAATGACTGGCTGGGTGCAATGGATCTCGTCTATAATTCCAGCACTTTGGGAGGCTGAGGTGGGGGAACTGCTTGAGCCCGGGAGTTCAAGACCAGCCTGGGCAACATGGTGAAACCTCATCTCTATGAAAAATACAAAAATCAGTGGGACGTGGTGGTGCCTGCCTGTAGTTGGTGTAGGCTGAGGTGGGAGGATCACTTGAGCCTAGGAGGCATAGGTTGCAGTGAGCTGAGACTGCATTACTGCACTCCAGTCTGGGTGACAGAGTGAGACCTTGTCTCAGAAAAAAGAAAAAAAAAAATCAGAATGACTAACTTTGTGTTGGCATAACTGGAAAATAGAATACAATGGATCAATGCCTTTAACACATTGTTAGAAAGAGATTTCTACACTCAGTCATAAAGGCATTTTTACACATAAGATCTCAAACAATGAACCTTCCATGCACCATTGTTGAGAAGGCTACTAGTACTTTGAGCAAAGGAGAGCTGTGGAAATCTAGTCTTCAGAATGCCTTGCATGGGATGGGGGATGTCTTTTCCTGTCTCGGTTCTAACTATCATTTAATAATTCCACCAAATGGAATTCTATGACATAATGAACAAAGAATGATGTGAATTTTCACAAATTGATATAGCAAAACATGCACTGTTTATCAATAAGTGAGAAACAAGAGTTGTAAAACAGTAAGTCAAATATACTGGGAATCTTTCATTGACCCCACCTTCTCCATTCTGCTCTACGGTCCTGAAGGCTGAGCTGCTCAGACTATGTCAGACTACATCTGATTGGAGCCCAGAAGGAGTCTAGAAGAAAGGAATAAGGGCAGAGTTTTATTTCCCTGACTCCAACCCTGTAAGCTGGCTGGGTCCCTTGATTTAGGTTCCTGTGAAGCGTCCCTCTCTACATGTCCTGTCTGTCTTCAGGTCTGGTAACCACACCCTCAGTCCTAGGGAGGTAGTGGCACCCACTGTGAAAGCCCTAGGCTATTGCATTTTCCCTGCATCCACACTGCCACAACTTTATACTGAATGCAGTTATTACATTCTCCTCACTTTATTTCTGTATATGGTGAGTTTTCTGGAAAGATGAAACTGAAGTGCAAATCGTAGTCAGCACTAGAAAGTGAATTTGGTGGGAAGAAAAGGAACTACAACTTACACGTTATCTAATTAATAGATACAAATTTTAATTAATCTATTCAATTAATGCTTTTTATTGTTTGAATTTTATGATTTATATTATATAAAATATATTATAAATTTATTATGATAGGCTACTAATTTAAATAGCAACAACAAACTTAAAAAAAAAAAGCAAAATGGACACCTAATTTCTGATCAGTAGACTCAGAACTTCTGAACCAGAATCTAGCTACCGAGAAAGAACTTCTTTATACTACTTCATGTCAGCAGGGTTACACAGAGCAGTGGGCTTCTGATTTCATTAAAGTATGTTTTGCAAGGCATTTATCAGTTTCTCAGGATAGAATAGAGATAACTTTGTAATTGGAGAAATTTATTTAGAATTCCCCATGAGACTTCATGAAAGGAACTATTATATCGCATGACTTAAAGTTTTATTTATACTGTGAGTATATCAGCTTCCTTAATATTTCAGTAACCAATACTCTTGTTTTACTGTCCCAGAGTTTATTTTGGTTTTTGTTTTTAGCATATTCCATTAGAGCATGATATCTGAGATTTAAAAGTTATTTTCATGCTGTGCCTATACTTGACTGGTGGGTTTCAGTTTTCCATGTGGAATTTCGTTTTGTGTCAGGTCTTTGGAATCAGACGTTTTGCTACTTCAAAATATAGCGCTCCTCTGGGAGTTGGGGCCATGATAGTAAAGCCAAGTGAGACGCAAGTTCAAATTATTTTTCCAGAAAAACCAAATCACAAAAAAATGTGGTTTTTGACTTTCTGAATTTTACTCCCACGAAATCAACACACGTGGCAAGTTAGGCCTTTTAATTAGTAAGTTTTCTGTTGCAGACAAGTTTAGCTGATTAAAAGAGCATGCAACAGTTTTGAGATAATTTATAATTGGTTCTGTCCTGCTTCCACATTTGCTGAGATGAACGTGTATGTCCCTCCCAGTGGAACATAATGGGAGGGCATAATATCCCACGAGGCATATATTTGGGTTCAAGGAAGAAGGATTCAGATGCAGAAGAACATAAACACATTTTAACAACATGTCTCGTTCATTTCTTGGTAATTTAGCAAGCATGTACACAGCTTTTGACCTGCGGGATAGAAAGGCAAAAGACAGGCCTTGTGCTTGAGAAACTCAGTATCTAATTGTCACAAGAACACTAGAAGAGCAGTATTTCTAAGCCCAAGGAGTGAAGAGACCCCTTTGAAGGAAAACAAAGTGCTTAAGGCCCCTCGGGTTGATTTAAAATGTTTTTATTATATAATGTTACCTGCATAAATATAAACAAGTATAACTATTGAACATTGTATACACTCGTTAAAATTATAGCTTCCACTGGGCGCGGTGGCTCATGCCTGTAATCCTAGCACTTTGGGAAGCCAAGGAGGGTGGATCACCTGATGTTAGAAGTTTAAGACCAGCCCGACCAACGTGGCAAAACCCCATCTCTGCTAAAAATACAAAATTAGCTGGGCATGGTGGCGCATGCCTGTAATTCCAGCTACTTGGGCGGCTGAGATTGGAGAATCACTTGAAGCCAGGAGGCAGAGGTTGCAGTGAGATGAGATCCCGCCATTGCACTCCGGCCTAGGCAACAAGAGCGAAACTCTGTCTAAAAAATATGTGTATATATATGTAACTTATGTTTATATAAAAAGTAAATTTGGAAATTCTAAAAGCTCTGTGAATTAAAATACATGAAATTAACAAAAATTACATAAAAGTTTGTAGAAAACAAGACACTACATGCAGAATGAATTTGGGCCTCCCTCCTATGGAATGGTATTTTTCAGGTCAGGATTCTTTCATTCTTGTGGACTGAATCATGACTCAGAACTATTGTGGAAGCTTCACCCTACAAACTGCCATCTCACCGTTTGCCTTGAAAGCCTCTTTGAATAATGAAGTCTATCTTTACTCTTCGTTGATAGAGCACTATCAAAATGTGCTCAAACATCAACTAAGGCACAGAAATTGTGTGGAGTTCGTTAGGTCAAAAGTGGTCCAAATATAAAATGCTTAATATTTACAAATGCTTATAAAACACAACTTAAAATATCCTTGAGATATTTTAAAGGGTGAGTATATATCAACATTTCCTTCAGATATCCATAGAACCTTGAAAAGAAACGTTCATCTACAGAATATAAATCAAAATATAATAATAAACTTCTCAATACAATAAACATAAGAAGAACATGGTAATAGGTCAGTATAATCAGGACAGTAAAAATCATCTGGGTGACATGCTGAAATATTTTCAGAAGGCTTTAATCAGTAAATTCTTTTTAAACTTTATGGTCATAGAAGGCTGTCAGGTGGTTTTAAGGAAGAAAAGTGTTCTTTAGTGGACACTGTCAGAAATACTACAGTTTTTCCAGTGAATTATATGTGTTCTGAAACACTGTATTGTGAATACCGCTCTCTTCCTAGGTAAAAGCTGTGTGTGCTCCTCAGAGTTGAGTTGCACTTCGTGAGGCTTCAGTTTTTCTGATTCCTTACCAAGGGAGATGGGGTTTCTATTTCCATTAGGCCACAGCAGGGCTCTGAGGCCACAGGTTAAACTCATTAAAGTGCTAGAACACAAATGCTTAGTTATTTGTTTCTTAATTGCCAATTTCAACTTCTTTATTGCCAGTTACCTGGAGCCCCACATTTCATTTCCGGAATGGCTCTCTGGGTCCCCTTTTTTCCAAATACTGGGACACCCCCGAGCAAGAAATGCTGTCATGTAAAGAAAAAAGCAAATATAATCTGACAAATGACTTGATCAGCTAGCACAAAAAGCCTGCTGTGCCTAACTGTGCTTACTTGAAATAAGTATGGCTACTGGCAGATAAAAGCTTCAATGCATTAAAGAAATGAACATAGAGTATGACCCCATGCATATACCAGTGTGTGGATGTGTATATGTGTGTATTTGCAGGGATATATTTATATGTATATAGAGCTGTCACTTGATATCTATTGGGGATTAGTTTCAGGACACCCCCCCATGGATGATAATAAAATCCACAGACGCTCCAGCCTTTTATATAAAATGGCATAGTAATTGCGTATAACCTATGCATATCCTCCCATGTTCTTTAAATCATCTCTAGATTACTTCTAATACCTAATACAATGTAAATGCTATGCAAATTGTTGCTATACTGTGTTGTTTGGGAGTAATGGCAAGAAAAAAATGTCTGGACATGTTTAATACAGACACAAGCATCCTTTTTCCCCCCAAATATTTTCAATTACAGTCAGTTGAATCCACCTATGTGAGGGGCTGACTATATCTGTATATTTATAAAATGCTGATTCCAAAATGAAGTAAATCTGCATCAAGTTGAGAAAATTAACTCTTGACAGGATTTATGTTTGTTGGTGATTGGATTCTGCACATTCACTTCTATATCATAACTTATTCATCCTTTTATGCAAAACAGAGAAATGAGAAGCAACATTTCAGTGCAATGAATAAAGATAGGACATATTATCAAAATGTTCAGTGAAAAGTGAAGCAAAATGGAAAATCATACTGCACACAGAATTTTTGAATGATTAGTCAACCTGCATTAATGATAGCGTAGAAAAAAATGTAAAAAACGCATTCACACACAACTGTGGGTTGTGCATGGAAAGTATCTGAGACTCTACCCGCACACCTGGCCCCTGCTTTCCTGTCCAATCTCATGTCTCATTGCTTCTCCTTTTGCTGTCAAGCCCCTCTGGGCACAGGGATTCTCCCACAGTCACTCAAATGCTGTGTGCTCTCTTTGACTCAGGAACTCTTTAAAAAAATCTTTTATTTTCAGTTCAGGGATACATGTGCAGGTTTGTTATACAGATAAACTTGTGTCATGGGGGTTTGTATACAGGTTATTTCATCACCCACGTATTAAGCCTAGTAACCATACATCATTTTTTCTGATCCTTTCCCTCCTCTCACCCTCCACCCTCTGGCAGGCCCCAGTGTGCGTTGTTCTCCTGTATGTGTCCATGTGTTCTCATAATTTAGCTCTTGCTTAAAAGTGAGACCATGTGGTGTTTGGTTTTCTGCTCCTGTGTTAGTTTGCTAAGGATTATGGCCTCCAGCTCCATCCGTGTCCCTGCAAACGACATGAACTTGCTCTTTTATGGGACCTTTTTCTTGAAGTGCTCTCCAGTTGTCACTCCTTCATGTGGCTGTATTTGAGTGATTCTTTCTAGCTTAAAAGGAACGTCCACCCTGGGTTTTTTCCTCACCTTCCTGCTCTTTACTATCCCACCCTCTGCAACCCGAAGTGAGTTGTCACTCCTAGGTTGGCCCACACCATTCTGGTTGTCCCCTTATCGTAGCACCTAATTGCTTTCTTATGCCTGCCTGTTTCATTGTCTGTATTCCACCCTCCACTGTCAAATCCCTCTCAGCAGAGAGAGATCACGCTTATCTCCTCAACTGTTAGCCAATCTTGGCACACTTTTGGTGCTCAGTGACCATTTGCTGAATGATGAAAGAGTCACCGACTGGATGCCAACACTATTTTCCTTTTCTACTCCTGACATTTGATCTCAGAAAGACTGATGTATCTTGTCACTTTAATTTTTAGCAATTTCTGTTGATTACTCTGACATCAGTCTTTGTCTGTATTTAGAGTATAAGCTTTTGTTCTGATATTTTCTGCTTTGGATGTCATGTTTCTTTCTCAGTTCAGTCAGCCCTTGCTAGATCAACATGTTTGTGTGGACTGCAATACTCTGGTCCCTTGGGCAAGTCAGACCAACAGAAACACCTACTCAGTGGACTTGAGTCAGGCTGGTCACAGACCATGGACACCTGTCATGCAGAAGACATTCATTCTGGAGCCTCTGGACCACTCCAGCCCCCAATTATTAATATACAGGTGTTTTTTGAAGTTCTGCATAGACCTGCTGTGATAAATGCAACATTTGGAATCAAGATGAAGTACTCAAAACAGATGCATTTTAAGTAAAGGAAGTCCTCTATTTAAAAGAAAACTAATAAAGAAAAATGGGAGATATAAAGATTTGTTAAGTAACAGAAAAACAGAAATCATTATTTATGTATACAAATAATTTATACACATTTTCTTTTTACAAAAATAGGATTATACTATTAGTGGTACTTCATTTTAAATTTTATTTATGATGTCCTGAAAACCTCTATAGGCCAGTACATTGATGTGGTCTTTTTTTAAGAGCTGCATAGAATTCTGTTGAATGGCTAGTATTTTTAGAGACATTTTATTATTAACATACATTTGAGTTGTCTTTGAGATTTTATTCTTTTTATTAGAAATCATGTCATAATGAAAATCCTTGTCTCAATCTCCATGCATTGTCTTTACTCTTCCAATAGTATAAATTCCTAAAAAGTAAGATTGCTGAATAATAACAAATGAACATTTATATTTTACTATATGCTGTCAAATTGCTCTCCAAAATGATTTCAATATATTATATTTGTATAATGTATGGGATTTCATGGTTCCCACATGGCTCTAACACTGGTTCTTCTCTACTAGTTAGAGAGTTGACAACTTGATTTGTGAAAATGCAGTCTTGTTATTCAAATTTGCATTGTAATTATTGTTGAGGTTAGGTATCTTTTTACATAATGATTTGCTATTTAAAATTATTTTTCAGTGGGTTGGCAATTTATAACTTTCACTGATATTCTCTTGGGTTGTCTTTTTCTGTCTGGTTTTTAGTTCTTAGTATATTAATTTTATGCCTGTGTTAACAATATTTTCTCCCACTTACGGTTTTCATCGTAGTTTAAATTCACTCTGTAGTCAAATCTGTCTTTTTTTTCTCCTTCCTAAAACTGAGTTTTGTTTATTACTTTGGAAGTCTCTGATCATTCCAACACTAGAACTAAAACTTGCACTAAGGCTGATCATGGTAGCTCACACCTGTAATCCCAGCACTTTGGGAGGCTGAGGCGGGTGGATCACGAAGTCAAGAGATCAAGATCATTCTGGCCAACATGGTGAAACCCCGTCTCTACTAAAAGTACAAAAATTAGCTGGGCGTGGTGGCGCTCACCTGTAGTCCCAATTACTTGAGAGGCTGAGGCAGGAGAATTGCTTGAACCCAGGAGGCAGAGGTTGCAGTGAGCCGAGATTGCGCCACTGCACTCCAGCCTGGCGACAGGGCGAGACTCTGTCTCCAAACAAACAAACAAACAAACAAAAACTTAAAGTAAGATACAGAGAGATAGAGATGGAGAAAACAAGTGAGAGAAAAAGGAGAAGGAGGAGGAGGAAGAGGAGCAGGCAAAGAATGAGGAGGAGAATATTCCTACAGTTTTTTCTTCTAATAATGTTGTTATTTTATTCTTTGGATAAGATCTGTCTTTGGTTGGGTTCTTTTTCTTTTGTAATAGAGTTATGATTCTGAACATAAGTATTCCCACTAGATAGACAATGACCCAAACACATTTTGTTAATTAATCCCTTCATTCTTTCCTCACTGGTTTTAAATGTAATCTTCTGATATAGTTCTTCTAAACTTTTACCAATTTATTGGGTGAAACTTAGCACAGTAATGTCACTAGTATTTTGATTTGCTTTACGTTAATTACTAATGATGATTAAATTAATGGATTTAAAATTTTGAAAAATGCTCCTTAGAATAAATATTAACTACAATGAGGTTTTCAGTCTTCTAAAATATTGCTGGAATGTATTTACCTAAATTAATTTAGAAATTTTAAATTAAAATTTAAAAGTAAAATCTTCTTACAGTTTTCTTTCTACTTACTGTTTTTGTTAAGTTTTAATATCAGGGTTCTATTTGTAAAGATACATGTGGAAGCTTTCATCCCTTCCCCGTTTACTTTGGAATAGCTTAAATATTATCCTTGAATCCTTTCTAGGACTCACAAATCCTTGAGGCCTGCTCTTTATATAAGATAAATCTTTCAGTGTTTCCTATGTGTTCTGCTTTAAACTTTTCTAGTCAATTCTGGTACTGTCATGTCCTAGTAATTCACACATTTAACTCCAACAATAAATTAATTATTATAGCATATTACATATTTTAAATTAAGTCTTATTATCTATATGCATATATATATGCATATGTATATCCTTTTTCCCTTCCTAGATTTACTTAAAAAAAATACTGAGACTTGGAGTAATAGGTAAGCGTCTGCCCCAGGTAACACAATTTAGTAAGTGATAGATTCTAGATCGTTCTGCAGGCCATGTGACTTCAGAACTCATTGTTAACTACTGCATTATGCTGTCTTCAAGGAAACAATCTCATTGTAGTTATTTTGTTATATGCCATTTTTATATTTCCTTATTTGATGTAACAGAAACCTAGGGATTTGCATAAAATACCCTGCTGGTTTAAAAAATGTTCTCATTGTAATAATTTTGCTTTATGTTTCAATGGCATGCTATTTGACACACAAAACTTCTCTTTTCTTTTGGCCTTTAGGTCTGTATTTACTGGAACGTTGTAACTATAATGCCACCTACAGAAGTTAATGTTGTGAATGTTATAGGTACATAATGTTATAGGTACATAAATTGCTGAAGGATGTCACAGATCTAAAGTAATTACTTTCTTAAATTTAGCCACTTTAATAATTATGTATTTTGAAGATATTTGAGAAAAAAGAACCATGTGCTTATATAGTATTTTTAAAAAGTACATACATGTAATACATACTGGAAAAAATATGCCAAGATATTATGAGGAATAATTCTGGAGGGTATTTTTATATTACTATCTGTAACTTTTAAAATAATTCCAACTTTTATTTTAGATTCAAGGGGTACATGTGCAAATTTGTTACATGGGTAGATTGCATGATCCTGAGGTTTGGGGTATGAGTGATCCTGCCACCTAGGTAGTGAGCATAGTAGCCAATAGGTAGTTTTTAAACCCTTGTCCCCCTCCCTATCTCCCTCCTCTAATAGTCTCCAGTGTGTGTGGTTCCTATCCTTATGTCCATTTATACCCAATTCTTAGTTCCCACTTACAAATGAGAACATGCAATATTTTGTTACCCATTTCTGCATTAATTCACTAGGGAAAATGGTCTCCAGCAATATCCACATTGCTGCAAAGGACATGATTTCATTATTTTTTATGTCTGTGTAGTATTCCATGATGTATATGAACCCAACTTTCTTTTTCTAATCCACCATTGATGAGCACCTAGGTTGATTCCATGTCTTTGCTATTGTGAGTAGTGCTGTGATAAACATATAAATGCATGTGTCTTTTTGATAGAACAATTTATTTTCCTTTGTGTATATACTCAATTATGAGATTGCTGAGTCAAATGGTAATTTCGTTTTAAGTTCTTTGAAGAAACGTCCAAACTGCTTTTCACAGGGGCTGAGGTAATTTACCACCAATAGTGTATAATGTATAAATGTTCCTTTTCTCCATGACCTTGCCAGCATCTGTTATTTTTTTACTTTACTTTTGTTTTGTTTTTTTTTGAGACAGATTCTTGCTCTGTCACCCAGGCCGGAGTGCGGTGGCATGATCTCGGCTCATTGCAACCTTTGCCTCCTGGGTTCAAGGTTCAAGGGATTCTCCTGCCTCAGCCTCCTGAGTAGCTGGGATTACAAGCACCTGCCACCATGCCCAGCTAATTTTTGTATTATTATTATTAGTAGTAGTATTAGTAGTAGTAATAGAGATGGGGTTTCACCATGTTGGCCAGGCTGGTCTCGAACTCCTGACCTCAAGTGATCTGCCCACCTCCGCCTCTCAAAGTGCTGAGATTACAGGCATGAGCCATTGCACCCAGCATATTTTTTTTTACTGTTTAATAATAGCCATTCTGACTGGTGTGAGATGGTATCTCATTGTTGTTTTGATTTGCATTTCTCTGATGATTAGTAATGTTGAGCATGTTTTCATATGTTTGTTGGCTGCTTGTATGTCTTCTTTTGAGAAGTGTCTATTCATGTCTTTTGCCCACTTCTTAGAGGGTTATTTGGTTTTTGCTTGTTGAATTGTTTAAGATTCTTATAGATTGTGCATATTAGACCTTTGTCAGCTACATGATTTGTGAATATTTTCTCTCAGTTTTCAGGTTGTCTGTTTACTGTGTTAACAGTTTCTTTAGTTGTGTAGAAGTTCTTTATTTAGGTTCCATTTGTCAATTTTTGTTTTTATTGTGTTTGCTTTTGAGGACTTAGTCATAAATTCTTTCCCAAAGCTGATATCCAGAATGGTATTTCCTAGGTTTTCTTCTAGAATTCTTATAGTTTGAGGTTTAACATTTAAGTCTTTAATTCATCTTGAGTTACCTTTTGTATATGGTGAGAGGTAGATGTCTGGTTTTATTCTTTTGCAGATGGCTAGCCAACTATCTCAGCACTATTTGTTGAATAAAGAGTCCTTTCCCTATTGCAAATTTTTGTCAACTTTGCTGATGATTCAATGGGTGTAGTTGTTCAGCTTCCTTTCTAGGTTCTCTACTCTGTTCCATTGGTCTATGTGTCTCTTTTTATACCAGTACCATGCTGTTTTGTTTATTATAGCCTTATTGTATGTTTGAAGTTGGACAATGTGATATCTCCGACTTTGTTCTTTTTCACCTAGGAAGGTTTTGGCTATTTGGGCTCTTTTTCAGTTCCATATGAATTTTAGAGTGTTTTTGTCTAATTCTGTGAAAAATGACTTTGGTAGTTTGATAGGAATAGCATTAAATCTGTAAATTGCTTTGGACAATATGGTCATTTTAACAATATTGATTCTTCCAATTTATGATGATGGAATGTTTATCCATTGTTTATGTTGTCTATGATTTCTTTCAGTAGTGTTTTGTAGTTCTGTTTGTAGAGATCTTTCACCTCCTTGGTTAGCTGTATTCCTAAGTATTTTACTCTTATGTGGCTATTGCAAATGGGATTGCATTCTTCACTCGGCTCTCAGCATGAATGCTTTTGGTGTATAGAAATGCTACTGATTTCTGTTCATCAATTTGTATCCTGAAACTTTACTGAAATTGTTCTGTTTATCAATTCTAGGAGATTTTTTGGCAGAATCTTTAGGGTTGTCTAGGTATAGAATCATATCAGTGAAGAGATAATTTGATTTATTTTCCTATGTATCTATTGGACTTATTTCCTAGGTGTCTTTTATTTCTTTCTGTTACTTGATTGCTCTGGCTAGGACTTCCAGTACTTTGTTGACTAGGAGTGGTGAGAATGGGAATCCTTGTCTTGCTCCTGTTCTTAAACGGAATGCTTCCAGCTTTTGCCCATTCAGTATGGTGTTGGCTATGGGTTTTGTCATAGATGGCTCTGATTATTTTTAGGTATGTTCCTTCAGTGTCTAGTTTATTGAGGGCTTTTATTATGAAGGGATGTTGGATTTTATTGAAAGATTTTTTTCATGTCTATTGTGATGATGATATGGTTTTTGTTTTTAATTCTGTTTATCTGCTAAATCACATTTATTGATTTGCATATATTAATTCAATCTTACATCCCAGAAATAGAGCCTACCTGATTGTGGAGAATTAACTGTTTGATATACTGCTGGATTTGGTTTGCTAGTAGTTTGTTGAGGATTTGTGCATCTATGTTCATCAGGGATACTGGCCTGTAGTTTTCTTTTGTCATTGTGTCTTCGTCAGGTTTTGGAATCAGGATGATACCGACTTTATATAATGAGTTAGGGAGGAGTCCCTCCTCCTTGATTTTTTTTTTTTTTTGAATAGTAGAAGTAGAATTTTTACCAGTTCTTCTTTGTACGTCTGGTAGAATTAGGCTGAAATACATCTGGTCCAGGGCCTTTTTCATTGGTAGGTTTTTTATTGTTGTTGTTATAATTCAATTTCTGAACTCAATATTGGTCTATTCAGGGTTTCAATTTCTTCCTTATTCAATCTTGGGCAATTGTGTGTTTGCAGGAATTTATCAATTTCCTCTAGATTTCCTAGTTTGTTTGCATAGAAGCATTAATAATAGTCTGATAATCTTTTGTATTTTTGTGGGATGAGTTGTAATGTCACCTTTGTCATTTCTGATTATGGTACATACAACTTGATATTTATTAGAAAATTGTAACTTTCAGTACAAATTACTTCTTTTTCCCATTTAATAATTATTTCCCTGAGTTATATTTTTTTCATAAAAACATTGTCACCCCTTTTTAAAGGTATTAATTTTTACCTGGTATGTATTTCTAACTTGTATGCTTTTCTAAATTACAAATAATGGTTGTTGATTTCCTCACCTGAGAATCTTTGTCTTTTAAAATCTTTAGATTTTTGTTACCTGCTTTTGTTATAGGACCAACAGGTTCACATGTCTGCTGCACAGTCACAGACCAATTACACTGAGACAGTTTGCAACAGAGAAAGAGTTTAATGATCACAGGGTGTCAAGCAACGAGATGGGAGGAGACCCTCAAATTTATATCCCGGAGGGGTTCTTGATAGGGGCTTTTAAGGGGATGATGGAGGGGATAGAAAATTGGGGTTGTGGATTGGTCAGGGAAGGGGAGACAGGAACATCAAGATGTGGAAATTGCATCCTTTGTTGAGTCAGCTTCTCATGCGGTCTTTCAGAGTAGTTGGCATCAGTAGGGTACTTCAGACCAGCTGGCATCAGTAGTTTCAGTGAAAAGATATCTCAAAGGGAAAACTTAACATTTCATAATGTTCAAGTTGTTATCTAGAGAGCAGTTAAAGGGACCTATGATCTTGTAATAGGGTCTACATGATTCTAGGAAAACAGGCACCAAACAACTATGAGGACACAAGTTAGAGAGCAAGCTGACTTAATGATTAATGTGGAATGTGCTGCAAGCTTGGTTATTTTCATTTCTCCCCTCCTTCCTTCCCTGAATAATTTTACAAAGTTTCGTTTTTGTTTCATTTTTATGCCTTTTGCTTTTAATGCTTCTTGGCTCTTTCTCTGCTTTTATTTTTTCAACTTTTCCTGATTAATTTTCCCAAATTATCTGAAAATCTTACATGTTAATTTTTCCTTTTAAATTTTAATATTCAATTACATTCTAGTGCCAACGATTCAAAGTGCAGAATTACACAAAACAGACATGCTTGCACCCTATGCCTAATCCTTCCTTTTTCTTGCATAATCCTGTGAATATTTATGTGTATTTCTCCAGTCCGTTTTCTTGCACTTTACTGTTGTTTATAAGCACATTTTCTCTGTAAACAATATTACACTATACCTGCTTTGCAGAAGCTCACTTATTCACTTAGCAAATATTTCTTGACTAGGAAAAATTACCATGTTTATTTTATATGTACACAACATTCTTTTTAATGGAAACAAATAATTGCAAGAATATTTTATAATTAATTTAAATGACCATTTCCTTGGGCATTAAAGTTTACATTTTTCTATTACATACAATTCTGCAATAAATATTGTTGACTATGTAAGTTTACATATGTGTGGTAGCCAGGGTTGGCTTCATGGACTTGCCACGTATGCAGCTGCAAAAGATTCCACACTCAAGAGCTCCCTGTTTGGTTTAATGTTCTGCTGTCACTGTCTTGAAATTCTTAATTTTTAAGCAAGGGTCCTGCATTTTCCTTTTGTACTGGGTCTGGCAATTTAGGTAGCCAGTCATGGTGTAGTCTTTCTGTGAGCTTGGAACAACATATCTGGATCCACAGGCATGTGCATACTACATTTTGATAGGTCCTTTCTGGTTGGCTTTATTCCTTACACTGTCTATCAACATAATGTGAGATTACACATTTCTCTTTACTTTCTTTGGCTCAAATTAAATTTTTGCCAATGTAATGTATAGACAACATTTCATTGTTTGTTTCCCCTGAATAGTAGTGAAGCTTAGATCTTCATACAATTTGATAAATTGTCTTTAACTCCCATTTCTTAATCTTTTTTTTTTTTTTTCATTTGGAATATTTCTCATCTCATGATATTTGGTAAGAGGAAGAAGGCATCTCCTACTGAAGAAACTGGAAATTTTAGACAATTGTGTGCACAGCCTTGTGGGAAGTAGTGGTGGAACAATATTGTGTAGGGCAAATAGAAAGACTTTGGAAATTGGGATCAGATCTGTTTTTGGATGACTTTATTCACCTTTCTCAGCCTCACTTTTCTCACATGTCAAGTAGGAATAGTTGTAAACCAGGCCTCGTAGGGGTGTTGTGAGGATTAAGTAAAATAAATTATATATGGTACTGGCTCTTCCTTGAGGCCTATGGGCATAAATAACCTTTCCTTCCCCAGCTCTTAAAATGGCTAAAATTCTTAAAAGTTTTAAAAATATGATGGCAAAGCAAATATAGATCCATCTTAGAAATAAACACAATTGATGACACAATTTCATTTTTACCTATGAGAATAGCCTCTAGGAAGTATTTATGTATCACCTAGAAAAAGATTACAACACAGAACGTTTTAAACTCTTTTTTTAGAAAGCTGCAGGAGCCCAGAAAACTGCATTTTGCAAAGTACTTCAGGTGATTCTAATACAGGTGATTTATGCTCCACACTTGAGAAATACTGGCCTTAGGAACAAAGTTAAAGCTAATTTTTGTTTTCTGGTGCTGTTTAATTAAAGGAAAATTATGAAGCAAGTAATAGCATCAGAATTGCTCTGTTTTTCCTTTTCAGACACATCAACAGATTTTCCTGTCTCTCCTCATCAGCTGTTTCTTCTTATCCCTTCCATACATATACTTCATCTTAATTCAGATTTTGTACCTTCATACTTTTGCTCATGCTTTTTCTCTCCTGGAACATTACATCCTCCATTTCTCCCTCAGGTGATCTCCTACTCATGTAATAAAACCTACATCTCCTCTGGAGGTGTTAATCTGTAGGTGTTAACTGCCACATTCAAGCAGAATGCAGCGCTTTTCTCTTTGTGTGTTCACAGCGAAGAACACTTGTTCTGTGAATTAGAATCTTTGTTTACATGCCTATATGTCTTAGGATTAATTCAGAGCCTCCTTAAGGCCAGAGACCACAACTTATTCATCTTTGCATTTCTAGTTGCTGATGCAGAAGCCTCCCACCAATACTTAGTCTTTATCTAACTGTATTGAGCTGGCTGTGTTCACTTCTCTATTTTCTGCTTCCATGGTAGGGTGCATCCTGGGTTTTTCTTCTTATGCTTTAGTTACTCCTTCAGTGGTTCCTCATTCTATCCTCAATGCTTACAAGTTTGTTACCACCATACAGACTTTGGACTAGCTGTTCCCTTTGCCAGGAAATGTTCTGCCCCTAGATCTTCAAGTGGCTTATTTCTTCCTCTTGCTCAAATGGCCCCTCTACAGAAAAGTCTTTCTGAACATCCATTCCAAAGAAGTAACCATCCATTCCAAAGAAGTAACCATCCATTCCAAAGAGGTAACCATAACCACCCTTGAAGTCACTCTTACATTAGCATGATTAATTTTCCTCATAGTCCTCCTCTGCATCAGAAATTCTCCTGTGCATGTAGTTACTTCTTTACTTTCTGCTGGAGACAGTGTTGCCTTTAGGCAGGTGTTAAAGGGACAATGGCTTATCCACTTTTGTAAACTTGGCATAAAACAAAGGCCTGGCACCGATAGGAGATCACTGTATTTTGTTGAGTCAGTAATATTCGCTGTTTTATGGATAGAACGCCAAGGAATGATCAAGTTGCCAGGATGACTGTAGTAGACACTGTTGGTGCCCAGTAGCTTCCCTCTCCTACTGCCATTCCCCCAGCTTATCTTAGTGTAGCTATCTCTTCTCTATAGACAGGGACCGCTGAACAGGAGATTTTGCATCTCTTCTGGAGCTACCATAACCAATGACTGGCTAATATGGTTGTGCAAAAGACCAGCCCTCTTGCTCTTTTAGGGATACCTCTGCAGAGTGATTTACATAATTCCACTGTAGAACAGGTGAGATTTAGACTGATCTGAGACCATAACCATACTCAGTTCCTTTCCCCACACTCCACCTCCACTGACACCCCATCCCCACTGCATTATTCTTCTTCCTTCCCTTTCTTACAGATTTGAGAGCTTTCCCTCAATAAATCATTTGTGTCTGAATCTGTCTCAGGGTCTGCTTCTTAAGAGCCCAATCAAGGACCACGTTGTTCCTTGGTGGAATGTAAGACCAATAACCTATGTCTTTATTCATAAAGGGGTTGGAAAGTACAGCGCTCTGGCCACCAATATGTGAGGAAAGCTACCATGATGTAAAACAGTCAGAGATTTAGGTTTGGATTTTATTCACATCCTGTTGGTCAAACTTTCTGCCTCACATGAAATAGAGCAAATCTGATTCACACAGTTAAATTTTGGTCTCTAGTATTAATTGTCAGAATGATGGAGGATTTCTTGGTTCTTCATGTTCTAAAGTCATTGGAAAAAAATTAATTCGTTAGTGTATTTAGTAAGTACTACATGTCTGGCACTGTGTTAAGTGGTGTGGTTTCAACAGTGAATAAGACTGACCCTAGACAGATTATTACAGGATCAGTAATATCCACTTCACCTCAGTGCTTCCAGCGTTGTGGCTATGAGTGTCGACTCTAGGGCCAGATGGTGTTAGCTCTGAATCTCTGGTACTTCCCAACAATGAGAAAAATGAGTTAAATGACATGTTCTTTAACTTCTTGTATCTGTTTCTCACCTAAAAACTGTACCTGTTTTATAATTGAGATTCAACCACTCAGTCTGGTATTTGATAAGTACCAACGGGGTGCTAGCAAAGAGTAGCATCATAAAAGAGTAATTGTCTCTCAAAAATGTGATTTATCTGTTAGTAGAGTAATCTTTCCTTGTTCTAACGCATTGAGAAATCTATACTTGGTCAGGGAATAGAACACAGGGTAGCTCTTTGAGGAATAATATGAAATATCAATAGATTAAACTTAATCTAACCAAATATAAAAATTTATTCAAAAAGCAGACACCATTGCATGTAAATTTACTCAAAAGCAGGTACCAGTACTGCTTTATGGTTTCAGGTATCAATATTTAAAGAAAATCTAAAGCGGAAAAATAATTAAGATTAAAAACGTTATGTTGCTTCTGAAAATTTGAAAAGAAAATCAACTCCTATTTTATTTTGGTAGTGAATCCTACAAAATACTTATTTCCTAAGAGATGATCATTTGTAGCTTTATGATTTGTCTACCTTGGCAGTGGCCTATAAACAACTTGAGCTTTCTTTCCTTCTATTTCTTTCTGCAGTGGAAACTAAGGATAGGGATTACATCGTTGGTTCAGATACGTTTTACTTTATATATTAGGTAAGGCCCTGGAATGTTGCTGTGAATCAATGCTTTGCCTATCAGTTTCTATTTTAATTGTATGAAGAAGCTAGTGTTTAAAGAAAAGAAAAAATGTTTTGTTAAAGCTTAGATAAATCAATACTTGTTTTTGCTTTCAATGAGAACAACTTTTTGCCACTTTTTTCTTCTTGACTTATAACTTGTCATTTGTAGATTATCTAAATGTGTGCCCCAGAGATGATTCAGCTGGAATCTGCCCCAGAAATAGAGAAAAATAACTTTTCAGAAGGCAGTTTGACCCAAAACTGTGGACAGACTTGGACAGGGCTTATTAATTATAGGTATATCTGCCCCATGCAACTTGTTTCCTGCATATGATGCCTTATTTTTTCCCTGTGAGAAAATAAGAAAGTTATGATTTTGCTTAAGAGAGAGGAGTTAAAATTGACAGGACTCTTCTGCTCTCAGAAAACAAAACATCTTGTTAATACTCTAACAAATCTTGCCTGTCTGTCCTCATTTCCAGATTAAGAGTTTGTCCTAACTTGGGAGTCATAATTTTTCTTTCCTCAGGGGTCTGCTCTCAACACGCCCTACCTGCCTAGAGGCACCCTGTGCTAGCTACCTTGGACATAATGGCTACATTGTGGTTACCAGGGTAAGCCTGAGCTTTCAACATCTACAAGGCAACTGTTTGCAGACTTCATTCCCTTCCCTGGAGAAGGGCAACATGCAGCCAGTTCCTAGTGTTATCTGATCTGTGTTTCTCTTTGAGGGCTTCCGTCTGAGGGAAACAGCTGCTCCTTCTGTCTCATGGGCTTTGCACACAGATTAAAAGCGGAGTAGTTACAGAACAAAGATTATAGCAATAACTAGAGCCAGTGAGTTAGTTAACTCAGGAGGCCAACAGTGGTCTTCGAGTTGGAATAAATTCCTAAAACTTTTAACAGGTATTCTGCTGCTTTGCTGCCTTTGGTCTTGCCTAGCAAAACATCTTTGAAATTAAAAACAGTAGATTTCTATTTATTCCTTGGAAAGTTAGAGGCCTAGGGAATCCTACTCTATGAATTTCTTTTTTTCCTCCTTTCTGTGATGAAATCTTTCCTGAATTTAAGCTTGTTTTCCTATGAAATTAATGACAAAACTTGTTTGTTCACTTATGTCATTGTAGGAAAAGATCTCTTTCACACTTGCCTCCATTTTCTCCCCTCAAAAGTTGAAAGTCATTTGAGAACAAAGGTGAGACCTACCTTTTTATTCATCTCTTTCATTCCCCAAACCCCAGTGTGTTGCTTTGAACAGAGCAGACACCCATTCCATGGTTGAATGAATTTATAAAGGAAGAAAGGAAGGAAGAAAAAAAAGAAGGAAGAAAGATCAGTTTTTGACTAATTACTATGTGCCTATCTCTGAAAAACACGCAAAAAAGTCAAACTAAAACTAGCTTTATGTATTTCCTGAGGACATACGATACTGCTGGCTCATAAATGACTTGTGTGTTATTTATCCATTTAGTCATATGACATCCTTCTAAAGAAGATTCTGTTATTATCCCCATTTTACAGATGAGGAAGCTGAAGGCTTGAGCTAGGATGTGAAAGAGTTAGGATGGGAACATTGACCATTTGGTTCCAGAACTCAAGTTCTTAAACTTCATGTTGTTTAGCAGTTTGGTCTAATTTACTTTGTCTGATTTTTAAGAATCTTTATTTTTGAGACAAAAACTGAAAAAAAACTTAAGCGGTAATTTTGAAGATCTAGTGAATCTCTGATTAGGAAAGTGTAAGTAAACTGTTGGGTCTGAAACTATTTGTAGAGATAAGGGTTGGGGCTTTTGATAATGAGCAAAGGAGTAAAAAAGAAAAAAATGGGGAAGATAAGGGAAAAGAATTGAAATGATTCCCTTTACTTCCATATACACTTGTTATTTCCAGGAAGGATTGGCAGGATGGACACAAAAGGATGTATAGAACTAAGAAGGCTGGGCCGGGAGCCAAAGAGTTAAACTGAAAAAGATGATCTAGTCCCAGAGTGAATGGCTGGATCGAAAGATGGCATCTGCTGACCGCAAGATCAAATGAAATCTTTTCTTGCTGGGTCCTTGTCTCTAAGTACCCTGTGACATTCCTTGAGCAAGATAGTGGCAGAAGAGTTGGCTTCAGGGAAGTTGTGGGTACCAGGGCTTTGAATTCCAGTTGAAGTGTTGTGACTATGCCTTGCGAGGTGGTGGGAGGGGATCACTATATCATCAACACAGCTGAAAGCTGAGGCTCCTACTCTAGATGTTTGGACAGCCAATAAATGGGGTTAAGAACTTCAAGGCTAAGAACGCTGAGCCTGACCCTGTCAGGGGACGGGAGGCCCTTTGCTTAGATCCAGGGCACTGAGGCTGCAGCTTAGCTATGGGATTGTGAGCTAGGAACTAGGAGGATGGAGAGACCTAGAACCCAAGCTTGAGAAAAATAAAAAAGAAAGTTCTGAATCTCTTATGTGGACAAACAGGTAATCCAGACCTCTGACCTAAGCTAAGGTTTTCATATTATAACATAAATAGAAGTAAAATGTATCATAAGAATGGCACAAAAGCATAGGGGGTAGAAATGAAAGTAAACTGTTTTAAGGTTATTATGCTATATATGAAGTGGTATAATATTATTTGAAGGTAGATGGTGATACATAAAAGGTACATAGTATAAAACTAAAGTGACACCTAAAAAGCAGGAGTTACAGCAAGTAAACCAACAAAAGAGAAAAAATCAAATTATAAAAACGAGTCAATACAAAAGCAGGCATTAAAAGGATAAAGGGAACAAAGAACAAAGGGACAAATAGCAAAACATCAACAAAATAGTAGATTTAAATTCAAGCATATCAATAATAACATTAAATATAAGTGGTCTATACCACACAAATAGAGGCAAAAATAGTCATATTGGATAAAATAGCCAGTCCCTTCTATATGCTGCTAATAAGACATTAAATTGAAATATAAAGACACAAATAGATTAAAATTAAGAGATCAGAAAATATATACTATTCTGATACTAATCAAAAGAAAGCTGAAGTGGTTATATTAACCCATGATACGAAGTATAGTTTAGAGCAAAATATGTTACCACGGAGAAAAAGGCTCATTTCATAATGATAAAAGATCAGTTAATGAAGAGAATATAATAATTTTAAACTTTTCTGTACCTAAGAAAAAACTTCAGATGTATTAAGCAAAAAATAGTAGAACCGAAAGGAGAAACTTACAGATTTGCAGATATTATTAAAGATTTTTTAACTTCCTTTTTCAAATTTTTTGGAAAAAGTAGACAGAAAATCACATGACTGCTAAAGGCTTAAAGAACATGGTCAACCAACCGGACCTCATCTACATTAATACAACAGTCTACCAAAAACAGAACACAAAGTCTTCAAGGGCACATAGCCAAATTTTGAGCCATGGAACAACACTCAATGAATTAAAAAAAAATTAAAAGCATCCAAAACCATAATAGAATGAATTAGAAATAAATAACAGCGGGCTCTCTGGGAAATTCCTAAATACTTGGAAATGAAATAACATATTTCTAAATTAACTATGGGTTTAAGAAAATCAAAAGGAAAATTAAAAAGCATTTTATATATCCTGAAAATGAAGACATAACATTTCAAAATATGCAGCATGCAACTAAAGCAGTGCTCAAAGGGAAATGTATAGCACTGAATGTTTATATTAGAAAAGAAAAGAGATCTCAACTCAGTGACCTCAGTTCCTACCTTAAGGAATAGAAAAAGAAGAGCAGATTAGAACTAAAGCAAGCAGAATGAAGAAAATAATGAAAATAAGCATGGAAAGTAATGAAGTGAAAACAAAAACAATAGAGAAAAAAATCAATGAAATAAAAATCTAGTTCCTTGAGTTCATTAAAACTGATAAACCCGTACCCAGATTAACCAGGGGCAGTGTGGGGGGAGGGGTGGGGAAAGACAATACACAAATTATCAATATCGGGAGTGAAAGAGGAGGCATTATCACAGCATTATCACAGATTATATAGATACTGAAAGGAATATTAACAACTTTGTGCCAGTAAATTTGTTGAAATTTAATGACAACTGAAATTAACAGATTCCTTGAAGACACAATCTGCCAAAATTCACTCAAAAGGAACCATAGCACCTCTATATATACTAAAGAAATTGAGAACTGTAGACCCAGATGGGTTCACTGGTGAATTATACGAAACATTTAAGGAGGAAATAATGCCAATTCTATACAGCTTTTTCTGTAAAATTGAAGATAATAGAGTACACTTTCACTCGTTCTATGAGGTCAGTATTTTCCTGATTACAAAACGGGGCAAATTAATCACAAGGAAAGAACTCTAAGTACTAGTATTCCTCATGAACTCAGATGTACAAATTCTTAGCAAAATTTTAGTAAATCAGTTTGTAAAGAGTAAACTGTATAGTGGCCAAATGGGGTTTAACACAGGAATGCAAGATTAGTTGAGCATTAATAAACCAATCAATATTCACTATATCAAGAAACTAACAAGCACATGGTCATCTCAATAGAGAGAGAAAAAGGATTTAGCAAAATCTATAATATATTCCAGATAAAAACTCTCATTAAACCAAGAGAAGGAAATGTCCTTCACTTGATAAAGGGCATCTGCAAAAAGCCTATCGCTAACATCTTTTGTTTTACTTAATCCTCAATGTGATAGTTGCTAACATCTTTTTCATGATAGAAGACTAAATGCTTTCTTTCCAGGATAAAGAACAAAGTAAAAATGTCTCCTTTCACTACTTTTCTTCAGCATTTTGCTGGAGGTTCTAGCTTGTGCAGTGAGGTAATGAAAAACCACAGGAAAGGAAGCAGTAAAATTATTTTTATTTGGAGACATGATTACCTATGTACAAACTCCTATAGGATCTACTAAAAAGCTACTGAAACAAGTCAGTGTGTATCGTAAGGTTGCAGGATCAATAAGATCAATAAAGAAAAATTAACTGTATTTCTTGATTCTGGCAACAATCAGAAAGTGAAACTTTAAAATGCCATTTATTAGCATCAAAAACTTCAAATTCTCGGGAAAAGTTCTCCAACTACTACCCTATCTCTTTCTGAGTGAAGCACCCTGGAGAGTGAACTGTTGTCAGTGCTCTTTTCCCTAGTTCCCCTTCCACTCACTTTCTAGTCCAGAGGGCTTACATTGCTGTCCTGACGACACCAATACTGTGCCCATCCAGATCATCAATGCCCTCTGTTCGAAAAAAGTTGCTTCAGTTTTTAAAAATTAGCTTTCTTTTTTGATCTATTTATTGCATCTCTCTCCTGGTTCTTTTAATACCACCAGAAAAAATTTCAATATATCACTTGGTTTACATTTCAGAACTTCCCTGGTGATTCTGATGCTTCCTTTATTTATTCAATAAATATGTACAGAGTTAGCCATTGAATTATATGGATTGCATACAAAGATGAACTTATATAGTAGAACTCATTCTAAGGGAAACATATGTCTCCATGCAAACAGGGTAGGGTAACATGGGGCAGGGATAGAATACCATCAGATGGGAAGAGTATGAAAAAAATATGGAGACATAAAAGTAGTTATATAAGTAAAATATATGGTCTTCAGTTTTTGAAGGACTGGGCACCTAATCTGTATTCTTTCTGTCTAACTCTCTTCCTGTCATCATTCTAGATGTGAAACATTGGAATGGATGAGTGAAAACAACATCTTGAGCTCATGTTTAATGATCTACCACAGCCATATCTTGGACCTGGGATTTTCTCCACTAAGTTTGGGTTTTCTAGTTTCTGATCCCAGTTTCCTGTTATTTCAACATGCTCATTGAGTTTCTCCCAACTTCCTTATCCTTTGAACTCATCTAACTTTCTGACCCCTTTAACTTCTCTCAATTTTGCATCTTCTCCTACCTCTACTCTTATCTACCCATGCTAAAATCCATAAGCTGATGCCCCAAATCATTCTTTTGACAGCATTCTCAGTTCTGTTACCCCTGTGGTCTTTTGGTACATCTCTACGTAAGTGTTCAGACTTTTCAGTGCTTCAGAACTGATCTGAATTTTGGAGAAGTAATCAAATACACATTAAAAAAAAACCTCTCATGCATTCACAGGGCAAATTAGCATGCCATCTTTGTGTGTGTGTGTGTGTGTGAATGTGTGTGATCCATGTGCAGTGTTGGAAATACTCATATCCTCAATTCAGAGTATCTTTTTTTCCTTATATTGAGGTACCTGGAAAAACATTTTTTAAATGGGAAGATTGGTTACTATGATGGTGAGCAAAAGTTACAGTCTCTCTAGTTGTGGTATTTTGTGCCAAGACTTGATTTTATCCTCATTTCTTCAGGACACCCACCTGCCTTGGAGAGGGCTAAATAGACACTGACAATATTTGTTTCCTTACGTGTCCTGTTTTTTCCAGTGCTTCTTAACCTAGCCAATTGCGTTTCTTTGATCATTCACATTTAGATATCTTTCCACTGTTACTCAGGATGTTGTCAAATCTTGCTGGCCTAGGAATAATTACATTCTTGTGAGTAACTTTGCGTATTTCTGCTTTGACCCACTGCATATTGACATTTTAGTTTGGTACTTATTTTCAAATTCTGGGGTTCTCTGTCCTTACAGCTGATCTCATGTATTGACTGAATGCATACAAATGTAAACACTTACACACAAAGCATTTGCAAATCATTACACAAATATACTCAGTCCAAAAAACAGCAATATTACCACTACATATTTTCTGGCAGCACAGACACAGATGTCACCAACTTAGCAAAATGACAAAGTGAGTCACAAGAAACCAGTGGTACTAAAGGAAATAGGGGATATTTCATACTTTTTGACAAGCTATGATTGCAGCTCATGCTCAAACACAGAAGGGCAATGACAGTAATGTGTGCAAACTGGAGGTAATGGATGCTCCCTCTTCTCTCATGGTCTCTGAGCTGCTTTATATGCAGCTGTCACTATCCATCATGCAGCAAATTAGAAGCAAGAGTCTGTTGCAAATGAACGCCTGAAGAATGTAGATAAAACTTACGACAGGAATTTCTATTCCTTAGAAGCTTTTATGTTAAAAAAAAAATCAGATACTTTCAGGATTTCTGGTTCACAAGAGTTTTTAAGAATCTATTGAAATCCTCATCTGCTGAGAACAAAATAGGTGAAAGTGATGTGGCAGATACTGAAGGGGAGACTCAAATAAGTATGACTTGGTTGTTGACAGATAAAATGTTCACAAAGAAGTAGCTGATGAGTAAGTACTTTAAAACTCCCACTTCATATATATACCATACACATATAACTCTTCTGATCCTTGAAGAAGCACCAGATCCATACTTGCAGATTGATTGACAGTAGATGCTGGTCACTTTTCTCAGGATCTGTCCTCCAGATTTCCTCCTTCATGAATACCAAGAGAGGAGAAGTTGAAATAATTTCTCTATGCATTGACTTCATCTTGTCAGTCTACTGGTGATTTGATAGTATATGAGCTAATCTTCAAGTACATAAGCTCTAAAATACGGCCTTTAGGCAGCCAACGAAGTGATGAATTCCATCCTCCTCCAAGAAGCGATAGGACCATTTATAATGTGCTTTCCACCACCACTTACAAGGGAATATAGTTTTCTCTCAGTCCCATAGCTGAGAGAGCAGTTTGCAAGTTGATTTAAGGCACTTTGCAAGTTGAAGGGATGAATCATTCTTGTGAGAATAATAACCTGACTCCCAGTGATAATATATTCTTCAAGTTCCCCTAAGCTTAGGTCATCTGAATTTCTGTCATAAATGGGCATGTGAATTAAAGCAACAGTCTTTTCCTAGTGTATGAAATCTATCTATCTATCTATCTATCTATCTATCTATCTATCTATCTATC